>NC_139800.1:33187271-33241854 GCF_965231275.1 Zosterops lateralis | reverse complement strand
AATGCAAACAATAAGTTGACATATTGAACACACTTTACAAATAAAATAAAGCAAAAATCTATCTCTGAAATTATTTTATCAAGTTCTACTCTGCCAAATGCAATCTCACTCTACAATGTAGAGAGGCCTGAGACATCAGCTGCTTCTTAAAGGCAACTTTTGTGACAATCCACAGAAGTGAAATATTTGACCGTACTCATAGTTTGTGAATGGCTCATAAACTACTAAACTAACACTTACCTTCATTTTCACATTTTATAATATAACAAGTAAATGCACAATACTTAATAACACTTTGTTTCAATTTTTATTTGTAGTGTCGACTGAAACAAAATCAGAAATCACACTTCAGAGGCAGCTCTATTTAGCACCCCTTAGGAATGCTCTTAAATTCTGAAAACCTGTTAATTCTTTCACTGACATTTGTGCCATGCAGACAAACTGGACATGAAACTTTAAATCCTCTTACATTTTTTCCTTAGAATTGCACTCAATGTGCTCCTAACTTCCAGTTTTTCACTGCCTTACCCCACATTATCATTTGCTTTCTTATATTCAGGGAAGTCCACTTTAAAACATGAAGTCTTGTATTTATCCTTTTCTATAACATCAGTGGCTATTTATCATCATTTGTGTGAGCAGATCTGTGAAGGAATCCCTTGACAGAAGGCTAGTTTGATTTGTTACTTTTTAAACCAAGGTATTTAAAACAACATAACTGAGTTCAAATTAAGTTACAGCATCATAAAAATCAATGGTTTAGAGATGCAGTTTCTTAACCAGAGAAAACGCCTCAAACTGATGAAAAGAGTTCACACATAAACATTTTATACTTTTCAAACCCTGTTCTGACACATTGGTATGTCTTACTGACTGATGAGAACAGAAATCAATGCAGTGGTTTAAAGGGGCTGTTGTATAGCCATAGAGATATTTCTAACTACATACACATTCCCTCACCTGCTTTAAGGAATGTTCTATTTAGCAAATGGAAGGCTTGCATTAGAAACTCAAAGCCAACTACCAGTGATAAAGAATGGTATTTATTAATACGCAGAAGAGGAAACTAAATGAATATACTTCCCTGACTTGTTGAGAATGATACCTTGAAACTTCACTTTCAAAAATGTTCTACAAAAGAATTCCCTAACCCAACATTTGTACAATTATTAAAAGCAGTATTTATGGCTAGCCACAAGTGAAGCTATGCAATTATTCTCCATTTCAAACTTAAAGTGGAATGACAATGTGCTTGCTTAATTTTTTTCTTAAAGAGAACAACACAGCAAATTAAATATTAATTACAACACGCATACATGTTTCCATATGTGCAAACATGTATGTTTCCTATTAAAATCAGACCTGCAATATTTAATTATACATAAAAACGAACAAGCTTTACATTAATGATACCAACTGACAAATTACAGGGTTCTTCATTTGTTTTCTCCTTCAAGGTACTGCATTCAGGAACCCCCTATTTTGCATGGGGAGTAGTAATAGAAAGGCTTCATCTGCCACTTTTGATTTGCTCCATATGACACATACAGCTAGTATAAAACCTATGAAAACAATTCCATCTTCTTCACCCTTTTCCCATGTTTCCTGTATTTTGCATACATACAGGCTTGAGAAATTTCTTTGCTTGTCTCTTTGAGCAAAGTCCTGGAAGACAAGGTGTGTGAACCATTTACCTGGTGGCTTACTGCTGCCTCCTCAAGTATATGGGGATGTAATAAGGAGAAGCAAAAATTCTCACTGTTTATATGATGTTTGCCAGTAGAATTTTCTGAGAGCTTTTCAATTCATGAATGGGATTGTATGTGGCAACTATCACCTTTAAAGAACTAATTTTTAACCATCATTCAATTAAAGTTAGTACAATGACTGCATAAAACATACATGAAATAATTAGAGTGGATGGTTCTTAATTTAAAGGATGTTAAACAGCTTGTAGACATCTGCTAGCAAGCTGAAATGGGTCATTCAAAATTTATCTAACTAAATTAAGGGGAAAAAATGTTTCTCCTCCCGGGTCGGCATGTCACAAGATAACTAAACCGACTTACTAGGCTTGCCTGGGAATCCTTAGCTGTCAGTGGTGAATATGCAAAAGGCCAGCAAATTAAATCAACCTGCCAAACTGTCAATTTCAAGCCTCATGACTGCATGAAAATAGCATCACTGGAAGAAATCAAGCATTGCCTTCTTTTGGGTATCCTGGCACCTATTCAAATACTCATGCAGTTGTGGCTAATTTCGCATGCAAATTTCAGTCAATAAGCTCAGAACAAGACCTCCCAAGATATTTCAAAGGATCTGACAGTATTTTTTTTGAATACCAAATCAACAGTAGTTGAAATTCAATCTTCATTTGCTAGTGCTTTACATATGCACAGTGTCCCCTCTACAGGGCTAAGTTAATGAGAGCCGTACCTGCTTTCACTCACATCCTCCCAGCCGTCCTTACTGAAGTTCTCAAATACATTACTCATAACCTTGATGGACTGTTTGCGAAAAGCTCCATGATGTCCCAAAGAGCTCTTTTTCTTGGCTGTTTTTTAATTTAACCTTGGTGCCTGTTATCTTGCAATTACATTGCCCAGAGATTGCCACTGCTTTGGCTCTATCCAGCAAACACTTTTGCTCCTGCACTTGACTCAGCAAATCTTCACTTTCATTTCTCAACCTGTTAGCTTCTGTCACTCGCCTCTTCAAAGAGGCAGCTTCTTTTTCCTTCTCATCAATCACTAACTGAAGTTCTGCTTTTTCTTTTTTTACTTCACAAATCCTCTTAAGTAGTGTTTCCAGCTCTCTTTTTTGTGTGTCTGTATCTTCCTTTTGCACTTTTGAAGATTCTTTCAAGTAAATTTTCTCATTCAGTAAGTCTTTATTTACTTCTTTCTGTTTCTTTAATCCCCCTTCAATAGCTTTGAATCTTCTTTTTGGTTGTTGTATCTAAAAAAAGCAATTTTGGCATTCACAATATTTCAGCCTCTCTTGGAAAACACCAAACTATTTTTTCAGATACATTTATTCTATGACAATAATATCAAATGTAGAGTAAGGACAAAAGCTATCTGTAGTCCTTAATTTAAAAGTAATTTTAAAGAAGTGCAGATGAAAACATTTTAGCTGCAATAATACAGCTGTTGAACAAAGGGCAGATGGTGAAAGAACTTAAAATTCCAGGCAAAATGACAGAGAAGTTTAAGCATGCCATGCTAATGAATCTTCCTGATGCATCTTGAGCTCATTACTGATTTGGTTATACATACTAATTGAATTTAAAAAAACATTTTCAGAAGGATTACTACTTTGAAATATGGACAATTTTGCACTAGCTGTCTGAAGCAACAAGTTCTTTCAAGTGTCATAAACACAGAAATAAAATATTAATTTGGTCTTTAAAAAAACCCCAAACAAATCTGAAAATCCAGAAACTCCGCACCTAAAAAATACAGAAGGTAGTATATGTTTTCTATTCACAGAAAGGGAAAATCTACCATATGCGAATTAGAAGATTAATTATACAAGTTTCTCACATAAATTTTGAAGAAGCATTCTTCCTACATTTTGCTTCTAAAGTCCTTTGAGATATATGGTTATTGAAGTCCATTAACAATAAACTGATTCTCTATGATGTTCTGGAATATCCACATAAAGGACAATTTCTAGAAATAAAGGGCAATTTTAATTTTAGCAGATACTAAGATTATTATTTAGTCTATGAGATATCCCCAGAAGTCTGAAAAAGGCATCAGAGCAAGTTTTGTGCTCAGTAACCACTTACTCCAATACTTGGAGAAATATTTTTGACTGGTTTTGTATAAACTCAATCCCCACTCTTTCACTATGGGAAGTGGCAGGGATTCTATGCATTGTTAGGAAAAACTGTTTTTCCAGGATGTGTTATACTAACATGTACATGGCTAACTTGAACTCCCAGCCTTGTAAAATACTGGCCAGTTCCCACATTTATAGCAACACATAATGTCAGAACTATCTTTGACACTGACAATATTGAAACCATACTATTTCTGTAAGTTTCTACTTACAGGTTTTTAACATTTTGTCAATGCTTTTAAACTAATTTAAAATTTATGAAACGCTTTACGAAGTGGGTGCTACAGATATGATTCAGATAAATGAGAGCTCTTGATATACAGGGCAAATTAGGACAAGAGCTGCTCAAACTTCATGTGTATTTGTGAATTGGATACTGAATTTGTGAGTTTGGTAGGAAATCTTTAATATGAAGAGACAATGCATTATGGCTACATAAAGTTATTGGGTGAAATTAGAAATAAAAGAGATTTTTTTTCAAATGCTTTAGTGAAACAAAGGGTTATAATTAAAATCACAGTTTGCACTTTCCACCCCAATGACAAAGTGTTAGACCAATATCTTTCTTCAATCACCTGAGATTCTGCTACTGTTTTCTCAGTTCTTTAAAGCAACCTTTTGCACTCAGTAGCAGTTAAAGTCAGGTATGACAGCTGGAAGGAAATAAACAATGAATAGCTTCAACACCTATCCCTAAGGTACCATCATAACATTGTATATCCATAGAGATAAAAATTATGTAGTACCTGGCAAACAAAATTATAGTTCTGAAATACAGATGATAAGCAAGCATAAACTGTGACATTTCAGATGGTAGCATTCATATTATTTCAATTACTCACTCTACCTTAAGATAAATGAATGTGAGCACTTCCTATTCTGTGTGTTATTATTTTAACATGATGTTTGTCATTCAGTAATAACGAGATGACAGTCTTCATTGCCTGACCATATGGCAAGTGTTACAAGTATATGCAATCACATCATCTGCTGTACATTACCATACTTCCTACAAGTTAATTCACAGATAAAAAATAAATAGACATACCTGAACTGACATTCAAAGTCATAGATTTGTGTTTGTTCAATATAAGCATGCTTTTAAAGATTTATAAGTAATTAAACAAATAGTTTTGCAAAATGACAAACAAAAGGCATTATACTATTTGAAGGATCCATTTTCTTTGCAAGCAAACAAAACATATGGTAAAATACAAGTGAGCCCTCTTAAGTGAGCACCTGTTAAACATACTAAACTACTTGTATACATTACAAATATCAATACAAATACCAACTAGTTAAGAACATCTTGTTACTGTATGAGGCAAAACTTGTAGAATTTTAAGCAGTAAAAATAAAATACTTATCACTATTTGTTAAGCTAAAGAATACTACATGC
The DNA here is from genome assembly GCF_965231275.1 of Zosterops lateralis. Lineage (NCBI taxonomy): Eukaryota > Metazoa > Chordata > Aves > Passeriformes > Zosteropidae > Zosterops > Zosterops lateralis. The sequence continues at coordinate 33,236,609 of NC_139800.1, read as the reverse complement.
ATATGGTCCTGTCTTGTAAAAAGAGTGATAGACCCACACGTAGAAAATCTTTGTACATGAAACATTGTGCTAAAATTTAAATACAACAAATGGTGGATTTATCACTATTATGCATCAATTCTATTCTGTAGAGGAACTCCATGGAGATTAACACCCAGTATCATCTAAAGTTAAATACCCAGCAAAAAAATTAAGGTTCCTGAAGTTAAGGGGCAAAATGCTAAGTGTATGTTACTTACAATGCAGATAATCTGTTAGCTGATCTGTTAGATTATCTGTAGATAATCTGTCAGCTTTTAACATTATACCCCTAAACACTCTCTTTATTTTCTCTGACATTACCCATATTCATCTTACACGACACATCCACAGCTATTTCCCTAGAATTAATTTCTGAGCAAAATTCAGGAAAGTGATATTTTTGAATTAGGAAGGAAAATGATGGCTTAAATTCATGAGTGGACATTTATACATACATATATACATATATATTATTCTTATATTAAAATTTAGATCTGTTTGTTGGGGTTGGTATTTTACCTTCTGCAACATCTCATGTGAAACTTCTCTCATATACCTCTTTGGAGTATTACCCTTGACCCCATTATCTTCACCAAGTTTAAAAACTGACTCTATCAGAAAATAAATAAAATATCTCTATCATATAATAAATAAAATACATTATGATGCCTAGTATTTCATTAAAACAATCCGTACACATTTTAAGGAAATGCATTCTTCACTTCTGTAATTATTTATAATGTGGTCTATTTTCTTGACAAGCTTTTTGGTCAGTTTCTAAAGTGACCTCTCTTCAAAGTGTTCTGTCACATAATTATGAATCTCTCTAGCATCACAGTATGTTTTTTTCAGAGTACAAGCTTTTCAAAGGCACAATAGATCTGCAGGTTAAAGACTCTGTACTTTCATTCCAATTTTTATTCTTTTACAGACTATTCCCTCTATGCCTTAAAAGCAGAATTCATTGCCGTTTTATCTACACAGTCACTATCAGTTTTGTTCTCTTGGTCTTGTCCCCTGCTAGGAGGATCAGAGTGATTGGTGAACAAAGCAAACAGTAAGTGAATTAGGATGGATGAAAACTTTAAACCCTGGTTTTTGTTAAGTTAAAGATCATGTACTTCACTAGATAAAACACACAAATCATTCAACTGAAATAGCATGAAATCATAACAATTAAGAAACTGATACTGCTAATGACAGCCAACATGAATCTAAGCATCACTGTCAGAGACAGCTATAGAATTCAAATGCTAAAAATCCCAAGTTAAAAATTAGACTTGTTTTTAAAAATATGTTTAGAAGTACCAATACATATGGTCAATCAGAAGTTAAGAGCTTAACATTCACAAATTGCCCGCTGCTCACAGAAAACAGCAATTACACACCTCAGAAGGATTTAATCTTAGAATATGAAATACTGCATTTCAGAACAACAACAACAAAAAATCCCAATACTCTAAAAGCACCACAGTATTAGTATTTCTTTTTTGGTCCTTCTTTCCCCAAAATGAATTTAAAAATTAATCTTAAGGGATAAATATCTGTGCTACATGGTGGAGGTTGCTTTAGAAGTAACATTTCAAACTACAAGCAGACACTGCAGGTCACTTAAAAACTTTTGATTTATAAACAAAGCAAGTGTAGAAGAAAACAGTGTTACTCTCTGTAGATTCACAATCCTCTTGATATAAACAGTGACTAACAAGTTTGTTAGAGTGAATTAGACCTTTCTTTTGTCTTTGGAACATGTCATGGCCAATTAATACTTCTGTATTCATGAAATAAATGGAACAGTATTCTAAAGATAATAAAAGCTGAAAAAGGTAAAACTATGCATCTGGGGAATATGTACCTTTACCTTGATATTAATATGTTAGTTCCCATGTTACTTCAGTCTACAGTCCCCCAGCACAGTGGTACTGCATACATTTAGAACATTCTTTAAGTAACACACAAAGATAATATGAACATGCTTTTCATCTTTTTCTAAATATTCACTCATTTGAATGCCTGTTGTAGCTTTTATATCAGCATTTACTGTACTCCACTGAAAAGAAAAATTATTTCCCATAGTCAAAGAAACTGATCAAAGCACACAAGGTGTTATGTTTATTATGTGGATATATTAAAATGCAATTTTATAACTCTATAAATAAACATATTATATGCAGATAATAAAGTACACTACTGGAAAATGGATAGAGAAGAATATACATGTTCAGTATTATCAAAGAAGACACAAGCAACATAAATTGAACTGTAGCCAAAGGTCACTGAAACATAACCCTTTCTATTGAGCAGAAAATATACAGCCCGTTCAAGCCCCTTCTCCCATCCACCCTTTTAATTGTTACGTAATTGTTCATAGGAATTGATTAGGGAGGCAGTGAAACAGCATCACCTCTAACTGTCTGTCTAGGACTGTAGAAAGATACATCATATCAGTCTACTCAGCAAGACACAGTCTACCTGTCATACTTCTACATAAAAAAATAGCATCTTCTCTCTCAAAGAAGTAGACCCACAAGTCATAAATCCCACTATCTTCAGTTATCAAATTACCATGGTCTTACATAAGCAGACTTACATCCCACTGAGAAAGCATAGTTAACTGTCAGCTTTAAAATGTGAAACTTAATTCCTAATTAATAGTCACCAAATCTGATGATGAGTTAGTTCAACACTGCTGCCAAAATTGTACTTGAACTATGAAACTACAGTTCACTATTAGTGTTTGCAGAAAGCCTGCCTGCACAAAGAAAAAACACCCCTTTAAAAAAACCTCACAATATAACACTGTAGTAGTCACTTAAAAAGAACCTATACAAACCATCAAAGGAATGACATTTTTGCCTGAGTACAGACCAGGTGAATGATCTCCCTGACAGAAACAAGGTGCCATGGTGCTCAAAGCCACTGTTTTACTGACCCCAGTGGTAGACACCCATGCTACTGAGTGGGAAGAAATCTCTGGTGGCAAACACCAAGGTGCAGATGGGATGGGAATGCTCCTGTCATGTATATATACTGAGGACATGGTATATTCAGGAGTCTCATAATGAAAGAAGCATTCAAATTGCATTCTTGGAGAAATAGCAAGCCAACAATTTACTTACTGCCTTTTAAGAAGGCATTTGCTATTTTCTGAATAGGATTTGATGGATCCACTATCCTACTTTTGGAGGAAATGGATGACTACCTGCCAACACATTCTTTACCTTCATAAACAAATAATGACACAAATAGCATGAGCAGTGAATTTGGATTTCATAACTACTAGAAAATAATTGGACAACAGAGTAAGAATGGAAAGAAATTGGGAATGGCAGGAACAGAGTTTCCTTTTCCCTTAACCTACTTAATCTTTGACTAACAGGATTTGAAGTTACATGGAAGAACAACAAAACTATCCATCACTTCTTCCAGAAAAACACAACTGAAATCCAATAAAGACAGACAATTTTAATACAGGAAAGCTCAGTCTCTTTTTACAGATTTTTATTCCTTGATATTAGAATGCCTGATGAAAACAGGTATCTATCTGCTAAGGTGAAAGTGAATTCTAACCTCTTTAATAAAATGAAGACATTGATGTAAGGTTTCCTTTTTTAAAATAAAACATACTGAAATTATGAACAAAGTGTATATAGACCATATCAAGTTTGGGCTCCCACCAAATTACTGATAATAGACATGAGGTTGTATTTTTATTTGGGAAGAAGGCATTTAACACCCTTTTTAAGACAGAGGGTGCATGCACTTTCTGAACACATGTGCAAGGATTTATAACATTATACTCATTTATGCTCAAAGATGGACATGCAGCTTCAGTCATTATGGTGCAACCTTCTAGAAAATCTCAAACAATTCATGTGTCATGACTGCAACTCCCTTCGATTTTCAAGGGGAACAATAAGAAACTTACTTTTTAGAGACCTTGTGAGCAACTGCTTTTTTACACTACAATTCGTAAAAATGTGGAAACAGCTAGAATTATCTCAGTCTTCTGTGCTAACAGGACAGTTTTGCTTAATACACACCTTTGGACTTAAATCTTATCAGACATTTCCTTTTCATTTAGATGATACTCATAACAACACAGACTGAAAAGGTAAATAATAAGTGCCTAGAACACTTCACTAGTAGTTTGAACATTTTTCTCAGTCCCAAAAATAGAAGAGCTAATCCTTATACTAATTACCAAACCAGAAACCTGCTAATTTTTAAAAGAGGATATTTTAACCTGAAAAGATAATGAAAAAAGAAGGAACAAAATACTAATTTTTATAGCACTAAACATGTCAAGAACTGGTCGTTCTGGAGATCTAACTGGTTTTTGGAAAAATCCAGATATTGCTCAGCAGGACCTTAATTCCTTCTCACCACTGGTTATCTTTCCCCTTCTCTCTCTGCAAAAACTAACTGAATTGGAAAAACAAATGATTTTTAAGGTCAGTGTTTAAACTTTCAATTCTGTGGCTATGAACACAAAATGTAAGAAGGACTATAAAAAAAAGGTGACTTTCAGATTTTAGCAGCTTGATATTTCCACTTAATTTTAAAGACAGAATTTTAAAATTAAGGAAAAAAACTATATTTTTAAATTCAATTTAATTCAGTTTATCACAAAAAAGAGAAAAAGCCACCAGGAGAAAACTGCAATAAAGAATAGTAAGGCTTTATTGCTAAGAACGTGTAGAGTACTCCTCCAAGTCTCCTACTTACTTCCTTTGCACAATATGTGCATAAAGAATTCACCACAGATGCAATACCCAGCTGGACTGTAATTACGCACTCTTGAATATTTCTCCCAGACAATTCAGGAACAGCTAATAATATAAAGAATCAGAGGAGTGATGGGGAGGCAGTGGCAATATATTACCTATCTGACTGACAAAGAACTTCACAGTTCATTTTCACAGAACTATTAACTACTGAAAAGATTATAAAGATATAAAAGAAGATACTCATGATGAATTCTTATAATGTCACCAATTTGATTTACTTCCAAATTCACATACTTTGTGAGACTAAAATTAAAACAGATGTCTGAAAAAGAATGAAATTTTTATATCACTATATTTAATGAATAAGTAAGATATGCACGAGTTGCAAATCTATTAGTGTGTATATATTCATATAAATTGTAATTGACTTAATAGATGTGTGGACAACTTATGAGCGAACATCCTTTCAAATCATGTGTATGGCCATATGACTACAAAATACATATTAATCAAAAAGAAGTCAATCTTTGGAGAGAAAATAATAACTGTATACAAATAATTAGCATTTTGACAGCCCGCTGTACTGTGTTTGAGTGGCCAGGTTTTGGCAGTAGGCAGGCCTGCAGGAGTGGTTTCTGTGCAAAGTGCCCAGAAGCTTCTTCCATGTCCAGGAGAGCCAGTACCAGGCAGCTTCAAGATGGACCCGCTGCTGCCCAAGGCTGGGCCTATCAGAGTCGACAGTAACTCAGTAACATATTAAAGAAGAAAAAAAAATTATTGTGCAGAGGTAATTGTGGTCAGAGAAGAGCAGAGAGAGAACCTGTGAGAGGAACAGCTTTGCAGACACCAAGGTCAGTGCAGAAAGAGGGACAGGAGGTGCTCCAGCTGCTGGAGCTGAGATTCCCCTGCAGCCTGTGCTGCAGCCCATGGAGGATCACAGGGATGCAGAGATCCACCTGAAGTCTATGGAGGAGACCCAGCCCAGAGCAGGTGGATGCCTGAGATGAGGCTGTGACCCCATGGGAAGCCTGTGCTGGAGCAGGCTCCTGGCAGGGACCTGCAGACCTGGGGAGAGAGGAGCCCTCACCAGAGCAGATTTCCTGGTAGGATCTGTGACCCCATGGGGGACTCACACTGGAGCAGCCTGTCCTTGAAGCACTGCAGCCCATGGAAGAATGCCCCACCTTGCAGCAGTTTGTTGAGGACTGCTGCCCATGGGATGGACTCACATTGGAGAATTTTATGGAAAAATGTCTCCTGTGGGAGGGACCCCATGCTGGAACAGGGGAAGGAATCCTCTCCCCAGGCACTAGGAGAAACAACATGTGACCATAACCCCCATTCCCTGTCTCCATGCACTGCTGGAGCGAAGAAGGTAGAGCTGGGAAAGAGGGAGGGCAAGAGGAAAGAATTTTTAATATTTTTTTTACTTCTCCTTTGACTTTTTAGTAATAAATTCAATTAATATCCTGAAGCTGAGTCTGTTTTGCCCATGACAGTGCTTGGTGAGTGATCTATCTTAATCCTTATCTCATCCCATGAACCCTTCGTTATATTTTCTCCCCTCTGTCCAGCTGTGGAGAAAAATGATAGAGGGGCTTTGGTACATGCCTGGCATCCAGCCAGGCTCAACCCACTACAATTACATATAAAGATATAAAATACTATACCTTCCCTTTTTTACTGTAAGCATAGTTCCTGTATTGTGAACTTACTCACAGATCAGCGTATTTTTATCTGATCCAATTATTCTTCAAGATTCACTCTATAAAAGAGGAAATTTAAAAATAGGTACAATCACACAGATGTCACTAAAAACATTAAATTAAACCAAACCCACACCAATGTATTACTGGGAATAAAGTTGTCAACACACAGGAATTAGTTCTAATTTGAAAACACTTAGCATTATTCAAACATAAGGAGTCCTTTGCACAGCAGCTTTTTAAAATGTGTAAATCATCTGAATTTCCAAAATTCAGACACACTGCTGATTGTAACATACACTAAGAAGTTTCAACCCATCTTTTTTAGGCAAGTAAATGTTTGAGATTAAAAGAAGACCAGTAGGAGGTAGAATCCTTTCAAGTGGTAGACAAATACTCTGTCTCAGAGGAAACTGCCAACCAAACTTGTGAAGCTATATCTTACAACCTAGCAACTATTCAAGAAACTTATTAACAGAATCATTCCTCTCATTTTCCAGCCCTGATTGACTAATATATTACTACCATACTTTATTCTGTAATATCAACTAGCTAAGGTCTACACAATAAATTGAATTACTCTTTTTTCAATTTAATAAAATTACATACAAATTAAGTTCCAGGATACCAATACTGAAGTTTCAAAGGCAAATTGGGAAACTCCAGAAAGAAAGACATTAATTTAAATTGTTTATTTATACTTGTGTTCTCTGACACATTCTCTATCTATATAGTTGTACACTATTTCAGCAACAAAACCCCCACCTGTTTCAGCCAAAGATCATACAGAGCACAGTCATTTAATAGGCAGCTTTTGCTTAAATATAAATGCATTTCATGGACAAATACACATTATTCTAGCTCTTTTGTGAAAGCTTGACTGCATGAGTTCTCACTTATTTCAGTTATAATGAATTAACTAATTTCAGTTGTAATTTCAGTCTGAACAGCAGCACCTGTTTCACAGGATGTTTTACCCTACTTTGCCCGCACAAAAAAAAAATCTGGCCAAAATACTTGCTAACCTAAGGAAAGGACTTTAAAAAAAGAAGTCTTTTGGTATACACAGTATGTTGAAGCATATTGTAAGTCAAATGCACCTTTGACTCAGCTGTAAAACATGAATTACAAAGAAAATTATAAAGATGAAGTTAAAGTCACTTGCTTTGCATGACACATAAGAAATCCAGTTAATTTTGGGATCACTCATCACCCTTCACAGGTTGACTTTCTTTGCTGTTCTTTCATCCTCCAAAGCTCAGCCATCATCAGTTTCTACTAGACAGAATACAGTGGCTTTTGTCTCTACACTGTCTTAACTGTTCACAGCTTTTATGTTAGCTTTTTGCACTGAATTGCAAAATATTTCCTTGAAAAGAACATTATAGACTGAAATCAACATGACATGCTTCCTGCTTCAACCTCTATCTTCTGAAAAAGTTACTTTTCAACTTCGAAAACATTATTTGACTGAACATGTTTATGAACATATAAACTGCCTTTCTAGATACTAATGGACAAGTGCAATAGTGATTGTATAAGATTTTTAAGAGTAAACTTCTATACATATATTTTTTCTTTTGGCTGATGAAAGATGTGCAGAAGTAAACTAATCATATTAAATAAGTTATGGGGAAGCTTATAGTCAGAATAACTGAAGCGCCTCCAAATAAATTCATTTATCTCTAAAATAATCTCCAGCTGAAGTTATGATATATCTAAGATGGAAAAATTTTAGTCAAGTCCAAACAAAAAATTGCAATGTGCAATACGAGATTCAATCCATCCAAGTCAATGACTGGCTTGCATAAATGTTAGAAATGAGTTATCCCAGTGCCAAGTCCTACCATCAGTAGCACTATGTCTCCAACGGAGGTAAAAGCAGATGCTACTCAAGAAAGAGTATAAGCCTGACAGTTTCTGCACTGTGATTCCAATTTTTCACCCTGGAAGTGGCACACAAGCACTACTCTTAATTTCTTCTGCTTTAACTGGTTCCCAGTTGCTAAAAGGACCTTTCCCTCAATCCCACAGCAAAAAAAAAATTCTTTATAACCTTTCATGTGGAGCCTTGTTAAAGGCAATTGAAAAAATACATATCAGATTACTTCTACCACACAGTTACTGTCATCCTTCTCCAATCCCAGTAGGTTAATGAAGCAGGATTTCCTTTTACAGGAGCCACACAAGTTATTCCCCAACAAAACTGTGTTGATCTGGGCTTAGTGATATTTCTCTCTATGGTGCTTTTTATTAGTTGGTTTGTTGTTGTTGTTGTTGTTTTTGCTTTCTCCCTTTCACCCTCTTTTTCCTAAAGACTGTCAGTTTCAAAATATGGAAGCAGCCAGGCTCACTGGTCTGCAGCTTCCTCGGGAGCCCATTCCATAGATGGGAGTTATAGTAGCAACCGCCAGTCCACTGGCACATTGGCTGTTAACAGTAGGGTTCGAGTAATTTCATACAGTTTCTTCACACCCCTGTGTATGAGGAATATTAATTTCAATATATTTATAAGTAATTACTCTACTTCACCTCATATTTGCTGTACAGATACTTCAAATAGGTCTATTGCTCCTGATCTATCTGCTGCAAAGCACATACAAGTTGCTGGCATCTTCTAATCATCACTAGCATGGAAACATACAATCACAGCATGGTTTGGGTTGAAAGACATCATAACAATCATCTAATACCAAAGACTGACCAAGGAAAAGACTGTTCTTTTAGGCCTGGTAAACCCAGTGTATCATTTTACAGTGTTACCATTAACCAAACCTATGAACCTACTTATTGTCTTCTTTTTCACTCTGTTTAAAGAAAACTTTAACTGCAAAAGATTAAGCATCTTTGAAAACCACTCTTCAAGAGCCTTTTTAAGCTTCTCAGGTTCCCACCTGCATTTGCCTTGTCTCCATTTATTGATCCTACCTGTTTCTCAGCAATGCAAGCTTAAGTTTTAAACGCTGACCTTTTCCATGAAAGGGCCATAAAAACTTCTGCAGTCTCTCAGAAGAGCTCCCTAAGACTCTTTGGGGGCAGGGGATGGTTTGGAAGTATTTTATTTATTTTTTTTTAAATTATAGCACATATTTCAGGTGAGTTTCAGCTACAGTATCTTTCTTAACAGTCTCCAACTAATGTTTCTGTGCTGCTTGCTCTAGTGTTCAGGGGTTGAAGATTTTTTGAGTAGTTGCTTCATTTTTACATGGTTTATTGGTCCACTCTCTTCTTATATTATTTAAATTAAAACAAACAAACAAACTACATAAACCCAATATAGGCCTTCCTTCTTTCCCTAGCAAAGTCACAGAGCAAATCATCCTGGAAATAATGTCCAGTCACCTAATAAGACAAGGTGATTGAAAAGAACTAGCACACATTTACCATGGAAAAATCTTCCTTTACCAACATCACTGCATCTGTAAGAGATGACTGCAGTAAGAATAAAGGGAGAGCAGGCAAGAGTGTATACCTTGAATTTGGCAAGCTATTTGAGATGGTCTCTCATCTCCTTATTGCCATATAAGAGATTTGAGATCTGAATTGAAAATTGGGTAAGGTGCTGTAAAATTGGCTGAACTGTTAGGTTGAAGGGGTGATGATCTGTCATATGGACTACAACTGGCAGCTAACAATTATAAGCATTCCTCAGGGATCCATTATAGAGCCAGTACTGTTTACTGTCTTTATTAACAACCTCAAAGATGTGCTAGAGTGCCTCACAGCAAGTTCACAAATGATATAACACTGAGGGAAGCAAGTGAGGGTTCAGTAGAGGGCCAGACCACTGCTCACCGAAACTTCATAGGAAGAAAAAAACGCTGATGGGAACTTCATGGAGTTCATTTAAGGCAAAGTCCCATTAGAAAAACTGTTTGAAAGAGGACATGCTAAAAGACCATTTGGCTCAGGAGCAGTGTAGTGGTGTGGTTTTGGCTTTATCAGTTTTATACATGTATTTGTTCCTTGTATTAAGTTCATTTTTATAAGCTATAATGGTTTGCCCCATGCCACCCATGTTCCACCCTCATTGGTTTCATCCCAATCCCAGTCAGAAGTTATCCAGCCCCTGGGTCTCGTCTGTCACTTTGAGGTCTCTCCCAAAAGTCTGGAAAATTCCAGTGAGGACCTCAAGTGATTGGACAAGACTTCAGCCGTCTCCCCACCCGAGTTATTGATTTGTTACAATGTGTGTCATTTACTTAGAGAGCCATGCCCCCTTGGCCCCTGATTTGTCCCCAGTTAAACCCATCCCTGAGTTCCTCCCCCCAATAAAAGGTGTTGCATTCGGGGGGGTTTCCTGCTTTTTTTCCCTTGCTTTTCCGCCTGCTGCTTCTGCTGAGGGGTGTCTGCTGGGGCAGATACCCTGATGAATAAAGCCAGCAGTTAACCCAGAGCAGCCTCCTCTTTTTTCCTGCTGTCGTTGCTTCACTCCTTCAAGCAAGAAAGAGCTCACAGGGGTCGGTGAGGGTCATCCTGCTACCGAGCCGTGCCCTTCACTGTCAAGGTGTCAGGGCTGGCCGAGGCAGAGACAAGACACCTCTACAGAGCAGCTTTGCAGAAAAAAAAAATGTCCTTTGAACCAATATGAAGAACATTAGCAGCGATATGCCTTTGTGGTGAGGGCTAACAACATGCTAACTTTATAGGCAGGAGTCAGTCAGTTTACAGAATCAATTCCACTCAGCAGCAGACAGCTGCTGTGACAGCATGTGTGGTTGTGCCTTGTTTTAGGCTCCTCCAACAAAGACACCTAAATAGGTTAAGTGTAGCAAAGGGGCTTCACAATGTCCAGAGGTTAGGCATATGTTTTATGACCACAGGATGAAAGAAAACTTCCAACTACCAATACATGCATCCTTCTACCCTTAAAAGAATTCCTTTATTGCAGGACCATTCTTGGTCCAAGAGCATATCATCACATCAGTTAGAAAGCAGGTCTAATATTTCACTCATGGACTCATTTAAGAGACTCAATTCCTCCTGGTGAGCTTTTCTTTCTCTAGAATTGTGCTCTTTGTGGTTGACCGAATAAAATGTCTTATATGTAGAAAATAATACATGTCACACTACACCACGTTCTGACTTTAATTTTCTAGATCTTGGGAAGGTAAAACAGATACAGCCTCCCTTTTTGAACCTTTCCTATCCTATCATCTCCTATCTTAATTAGTTAGTTAGTTAGTTGGTTTCTTTTATTATTTCTAACATCTGAAGCCTGCTAATCTTCTGTTCACTAACTTTTTAAGTTTTGAATGCAAACATTAGGCTGCTCAAGGCCAACATGTTTGCACTGGGCCAATTTCTAAATGTTTAAATGATCTGGAAACAGATACTGTACTGAATTCTGCTCACACTTGTTTTAATCTGAAGAACAATACAACAAAACCTTTAAACTACTCTAGCTAGAACTTGCAGAAAGAAAAAAAAAAAAAAAGCACTGTATATGTACTGCAATAAGACATACACATCTAGTTCAGTTCTCTAAAATTAACCACAAAAGCACCATAGTCTGTACTTTTTATTACAAGAATGGTCTTCTTGAAGAGCACAGCTCTCTCCAGAGGCCCTGTAATTGGTACATTCCTGAAGAATAAGTGAGCAGGATTACTTGAAGCATCACAGAAGGTTCAAGTAAGAACTTGCAAAGAAAGAAGAAGGAGATTCAAGGAATTTATGGCAACTGAAGAAGCCACAGAAAACCACTGAAGTGTAATTCAAAACTAAAAGAAATGATTCACCCTGAAAGAACACAGTGGCAAAAAGCATGGGTGAGGGGAAATACTTGCCTTCCAGTCTTTCATTTACAGCATTATCTCCCTCAGTGTCTCAAACAAATATGCCAACTTAATAGGTAAGAATTGAACTGCTTTTCTGAAATTCTCCCTACCTCTCCAAAAATAATTTGAGTCTGAAGATAAATATCTCAGTGTGTTTTTTCACCCAAAAGTGGGATTGCATTTGATATGCAATGATATGCATTGATATGCACGTATGCCTCACCTCTGGCCATTGTGAAGCCCCTTTGCTATACTTAACCTATTTAGATAAGTGTCTTTCTTGGAGGAGCCTAAGCTATGTCTGCCCCACCAGACTTTTAAATGATTCACATACAACTCTTTTACAAAGCAGATTAGGTATATGAAGACACCTGTGATCCAGCTGCACAGATTCCAGTGACAGGAGATGTTTCCCTCATTTACTGAGGGTAAAAGGATTGTCTCTGCAATCTTGCAACTCAAAGGATCAAAACCAAGTTCTGCATGTGGTAATGAAGACTACTAACCTACTGGAACTACAGAGTCAGAACAGCAGTGTCAAATTTCAGATACTGTGATCAAGAGCTTCTAAAACTATTTTAGTAGATTAGGCTAATATTTGCTATTATTACCTTAAGCATATGCTCATTGGTTTTACTGCACCAGTTTTTGCAATGTTCACGTTCAATGAACACATCAAACAATGGAAACAAGAAATGTGTCAGGTTTTGGTCCTAGCTGAAAAGGGAATTTCTTTGACCACTGTGTTTGATTTAGCAAGTGCTGAGCAAAGGGCACCATTTATGGTTTATGTCATCTGAAACCATCCAAGACACAAACTAAGACTGAGAGATAAAATCTTCTAAGATATTTCAACAGTGGGAAACTGGCTTCTGTCTGAAGTATTCCTAAGCTGATTGCAGACTTAAGCCATGGAAATTGAAATGAAAGCTGTGAGTATTATTACTTGCCTTCTCTATCTTTTGACAGTAGAAACACTGAGAGCTGATGATGTTTCAAGACTAGGCAAGAAATGCCTTGTGTTAAAATCCATTTAACTGTGTTTATAAAATTTCTTTTCTCCTAGGATTTTCCATGGATTTCACATTTTACAATTACTATAACTAAAAGCTTGATTTAAGAAAGAAAAAATAAAAAGTATACTTCAAACCTTTTATACCAGATATCAAGTTATTTTTTTCTCCTAATAAATCCAGTAGTCATTAAATGAAGTGAAAACAATCATAAGTTTATATTGCAGATTAGGTTCAGTGCATTTCCTACTTCATATTATAATACTAAGTGGCAAAGTATTTGAGCACAGCTTTCTTTCCCAGGATGCAAGTTCAGCAATAAGTGGATTAAGGAACTGCAGAAAGAAGCATAAACCTACAAAAATTTGCCAACAGTCAACTTCTGCTTTGGCAAGCAGTAACATTAAACATGGAGGATCCTTTCAGTTTACCCTTTGACAAGTCCCCTAATGACAAGTTTGACAAACAAGATGTATTTCAGTTCTCTTATTCATACTATATATATTTTCACTTGAGCAAGGAAATACATATAGCATATGAAATTTATAAATCAGCATTTTTTGATAAAAATGGATTTTCTTTTTTTTTAAATTGAAATTTTAAAATGCTATGGCTGCATGGTTGTATTTGTGTTATTCCTGTCAGCATCTCATAAACACAATCTCAAGATTATGTCTATTAAACAGTATTTAAACCCTTCAAACTCCTAATCATTATGCATGGAAAGACAAAGAACTAGAAACTGAAGTTCATTTAAAGATGAAACCCCTGCAGAAAAGGAAGAATTATGCTACTTGTAGGTACTCAAGTATTGCTAAGCAAACCATACACATCACAAATACAGTCAAGTTCTAAATTAAAATACAAAAACAAAGTCTATGGTTATCACAATAGAAGATTAAAAAACTTTTCTCTGGAAAAAAATTGTTCTGTAGACTCAGAGAGGACAAAACTTTGAACTATAATTCAAGAATGAATGATGGGATTTGAATACAATGAAAATATGAAGGTCAAGAGAAAAGACAAAACAACCTAAGTGTGAGTATTAACTGGTCACTTCCAGCTCATAAATTCAAATTCTTACACTTTTATCTCTTGACAAAGTCAAAACTGCAACAGCATTTTATTGTCTCAGTCACATTTCTTTTGAGTACTAATTCTATTACTTAACTCAATATTTGTAAATGGAAGTTCCTGGGATATATTTTTAAATAATACTGATACCAGATACAAACTTTACACAAGTGTTTATCAAATATTGTGAACCATTTTGACAACTTACACAATATTTTTTATTGATATAAGGAGTAGGTGAAACCTTGCAGGGTGTTGAAAAGCCAAAATTCTGTAAATAAGCTCGTATTAATTAATAAATTGATGGGGAAAAAAATTAAAACATAACTAAATTGGAATGGGTTTTAAAAGCAATACAAAAACTATTCAGAATTATTTGTAAATTTAAACAAATAACACATACATAAATAACGTCAGGCAAAGGAGATTCATTACAAGGAATACATATCAGCAATTCAAAACAAAAGAAAATAAATAACCCCTGAGTTAAAATACTATAAAGATTCTTTAGGTCTAAACTCGAATCTGCAATGGTAATGGTAATGATAAACACAGTGAGCCATTTCTAAAAGCTTTCAATGTTGAAATTGCAATTATCACTGGGCCCCTGTATCTAGATGCACTTTTTTCATAGGTTTATTTTGATCACTACATGTTGGTTTTATAAACCAAAAAGATATAAAACATTTTCAAATCACGTCAATTTGTTTCTGATTGCACTTTGGGAGTCTTTATAGTCCTGATTAGTTTATATTTAAGGTTTAGGGAGTCCTAAAGTAGACTGTATAACTGGATAATATATCCTGAAAACTTGCAGTAACAACATACCAAATTTGCCAATAATGAAGGTTATGTAATTATGAGTGACATACATGACTGCTATTTCTAATTTTAGGACAACACTAATCCTATGTCTGTCTACTAGATGAATTGACAATGGTCTTTGAAATAACTATTCAGCTCCCATACAGACTTTTCAGCTTTTAAAACGATAGGAAAAAAAGAAAAAATACTACTTTTGCAATGTAGTTGAAAGAGTAATAAAAACTAGAAGACTGAAAGAAGTCCAGAATTTATGACTTCTTCCAGAAAAAATGTATTGCTCTTATTTACACTCACATATTGTACTTTCTAGCAGTGTTGCCAAGTTTAAATGATAGCCCATCAGATGGAGGAAAAGTGACTTAAAGCCATAGAAAGCCTGGAAAATATTGTACTGCTTTTCAGCTTTATGCACACCTGAAACTGCTTAACAGCCTTGAGTCTTCTGCAAAAAGAGGTTATGCTGCTTGTAACTATATTGGGTGGATTTTAGTGTATTTCTTCAGTAAGTCTTTGTCAACAATAAGCATTTTCTCACCTGCTTCCAAAACAAGCTGACCTTCTGACAATGTAATCTACTCCAAAGTATTTTAAAATATGGCTTTGTTGACAAGAAACAGTGCAGCAGCAATTCTAGATACTCTAGACCAGGTTGTCAGAGAACTTCCAGCTCCAAGGAAGAAACAATGAGTCCTTGATTTGAGAGGAATCAGCATCCTAAATCAGCAGGAATTTACTAGCATTTCCTAGGAGACTATCAAGATCTTCTAATATGGCAGGTCAGAATTCTAATCACGTGTTTTTACCACATCCTAAGAACAACGTCAAAGTCCTTTGTTTACTGCAATTAACTTCATGAAAAGAGTCATTCTTCTTACTTGTAACACATATAGAAAATGCACCATCAAGAGCAATAAAGTGTGCAGCATCCTATTTTATGTACAAATGCTTCATTTCTATCCTCCAACTGTGATTGCCACAGTCTCACTTGGCAGTTTTAAAATGAGGATATTCAGAAATCAAGAGAGATCAAATCTATGCAGATAACAGTTTATGCAATAACTATTACTATTACTATAGTATTGCATGCATTTTTCAAGGTACTGATCTTCACCCACAATTACAGAATCTGCTGTTTTCTGTATGATACAATATTCTGGGCTCTATTTTTCGCAATATAATACTTTTGATTATTCCCTGCTTTTTTAGTTGTTTTTTTTTAATCCTTACCCATTTGGAATATAGGAAGAGGTAGCGTATTAAAAATTGTGCTATGGAGTCAGTTATGCTAATAAAAGAATTACTTCCAATTTCTTTTAGATTATAGGTAGGCATCAGCAAGAAATTATTTGTAACAGTTGCTTACTTATCAAGTTATTAGAATACAAGAAATGATCCCACCATCTGCATATAAACAGGGCTTCTGCAAAATATACCCTCTTGCTAGAACAAAATATCCTAGTACTCATCATTTTTAATTGTCAGCAGTTCTAAAGATACCATCAGGAGCCCTCACACAGCTCCAAATCTAAGCTACATGTACACATGTGCACATGGGTCTCAATGCATTAAAGAAAAGGTAATTTAGAAAGACAGCCTGAACTATAGCATAAACTTTCTCTCTGCACTTACGAGTTAAAAGGGCTCCTTCCCTCCAGAGTTTCTGACCCTGGGTTAACCCATTGCCAGAAGACTCTAGTTAGTCCTCTAGCAAACAACTGCCTCCTGAGTAATACACATCCCATAAGTCAGCCATTGCTCATCAGCAGCTTTCAGCATTCACAGGTAAGACAAACAGGAGACTTCTATGCTCCCCTGCATACAGATAAAAGGAATTAAGAGAGGAGGCTCATGGCAGTCTAAAATAAACATCCAAACAAACAATAAGACATTTTTCCCATTTGTCCCAGGGAATTTTATCTGGAAAATAAAACCATGCAGAGAATCTAAATTCTAATAGAGCTGAATACATAAGATGGAATAACCCACTGAGGAAACCGACTCCTTCCAAAGGATTACATGTTGTAAAGACTGCAGCAGGAGGACTCTTTGGAGAAATAAGCACAACCAACCACAATCTCCTAATGCATATTGTTGCTGGTATGGACAGATATCAGGGGGCTAGTCCAGGATCTGCTGCAGTCAGGGAAGCCTTCCTCTGAACCCATGAGGTTAACTATTGCCTTTTCAGATGTTTTTCTCCAGAGTCATGGAAGACTGTTAAAAACAGGAAAGCCAAATTAAGAAAAAAAATCAGACAGAAAAAGACTGCTAAAGAAGTTTTACACGCTCCTTATCACGGTCCTTAAAAAGGGACAGCAACATTGCTTATTACAGTAACCAAAAAGTAAGTTTTAAAGATACCAGGTCAACACAGTGTCAAAGAATTTTTTTCTTATCCAAAGCTTAAGTTAAATAGCCTAATAATCCTTGCAAGGAAAGTAGAACTGCAGAAGCACCTCTGCTGTCTTCCCCTCAGAAAAGAAAGGTGCTTGAGAAGAAAGACAGCACATGAACAGAGAAACATCTAGGTAAGCAAAGCTGAATTGCACTTTGTGTTCTTTAGTCTTCTAATTTTTAGACGGGTAAAAACTCCACTCTGTAAAACTAGACTAGAATTCACATGCATATTACACATACTTCTGTAAAAAGCCCATACATAAAATATAGGAAGAGGATGTCAAAAATGGTCTTGTATGTCATAATGCAAACATTCATTTTAATTTTCTGCTACTCCAAAACTACTTCGAGTCAGGAGAACCAAGCCAGGCAGAAACTTTATCCAATTTTACAGGTGAAATATCACTGACAGGAATTTGTCACTTTCTTCCTACAGCATTATGATTCAAGTACATTTCCCTGCAGTAAGGGCAAAAAATGCTCTTTTCATGGGTCTGTATATTTATGTGTCAACTGACAGCCTTGGAAACAGAGCAAACCTGGAAGTAGTTGTTTGATATAGACTGTGAGAGAGCGAAAAGTATTACATATGTCTGAGGATAACACTGCCAAGGTAAGAGTAAAGCAAAAAGTACTAGCATTACTCCCATTCTGTGATCATTCATACTATCCAGAATGATTTACTGGAATTCTTTTACAGGAAAAATATTGTAAACTTACAGTTTACTCTAAGAAATATATAGTCTTAATTAACCAAAGAAATGAAGTATTTGACTACATAGAGTCTTTAAGCTATCTATCTTACTTGTGCATTCACTTCCCAGAAATATGTCTTTATCATTCTTGTTTCCCAATTCAGTCACTTTTGGATGGATGAAAATTGCTGGAAGAGGTATCTATTACTGCTAAGTAAAGTCTCCCTGATTTACAACCCACATTCAGGAGAAAAAAAAGGATAAAAGAAACTTCCACATCAACAGTCCAATGTCTGTTCACATAACAAATACTGAATAGTGTCATAGTTGTCAAGAGTGTCTTTTGAGATATATTTCAAGTTAATAGTCACTCCAAAGCCAAAGAAGCACTATTGAGTAAGATAGTTTTAACATGCAGCATAACCTTTAGTTTGCAAAAATGATGGTAGAAATCCATGCCTAACATTTTATCTGCTATTTAGTAATCTTTAATTTGTTTCACTGTAGCACAAAATCCAGCTTATTTATAAAGAACTGTTTAACAAAAATATAAATGTTACATTGTGGGGATTATTCTGTTTATTTGTTTACATTCTGTTCATTATTCTAATTTGCAGGTTTCCATTCCTTTAAAATAAGACCATCAGAATAGCCTCATAAACAGTGTTTGTACCTGTAGGTAGTCCACAAAAGATTCAGCCTCAAGGGCCAAGACTGGGGTACCACTGCGAATGTAAGACCCCAATGTCCTCTGCCTGGACCAAAATAGAAAAGACACAAAAAACCCCCTCTCAAAGACTGGAAAAAGATACAAATTGCTTGTGCAGACTGGGCTTGCCCTACCACCCTGGCATTCCCAGTCCGAGTGTCTGATGGAGGGCAAAGAACATATTCTCCCGTGAATCCCAAAGACATACAAGCAATTGGTAAAGCAATTGCGGATAAAGGCATCAACTCTGCTATGGTTTCTACACTCATTAACAGTGTTTTTGGGAATGATGACATGCTTCCATTTGATATTAAACAAACATGCAGGCTGATTTTGATGGGGCTGCAATGATTGTATTCAAACAAGAGTGGGAGGACCAATGTGCAAAGCAGCTAGCCCAAGTAACTGAAGCAGACCATGCATTACATGGCTTCAGCCTGCAATGACTGATGGGTACAGACCCAACAATGATTACCCCTCAGGCACAAGCCCAAAACCTACGGGGAGGTGAAGTTGTTGCCACTACTCGTGCAGCCAGGCAAGCCATTCGTGTGGCTTGTAGAGTGCAAACCAGCACCATGGTCCACCATAAAACAAAATGAGAGTGAGAGCTTCACCCAGTTTGTGGACCAGCTACAAGCCGCAGTAGACTCCTCAACCCTACCTCCAGAGGCCAAAGGTCCGGCTGTAGCCGAGTGCCTGCACCAACAATGCAATCTTGCTACCAAAGAAATTCTGCAGTCACTACCTGCAGGGTCTAGCATTGCTGCAATGATAAAACATGTCGCAAAAAGGAACACCTAGCCCCAATTCAAGCAGCTGTGCGCACTGCAATTGCCAATGTGATGGCATGTTTTAAATGCGGCCAAATGGGCCACAATGCATCAAAGTGTCCACAACCTCACAGGTCACAAGCCACCATTTCCATCGAGTGGAGGCCGGCCCAGAGGGCCATGCTGGGCATGTGGGAAAAGGGGGCACCTGGCCAAAGAATGCCGAGTCAAGGTTCAGCGAAACGTGAAGGGGAGGGGGTGGTCGGGCTGCATGCAGCCCCCTCCCACCTGAGATGTGAGGCAGCCCAGCTATGACAACCCCAAATGTGGCGGAGAGCTCCCGAATCCATTGCCCCCTTGGGAGGCGACCAACTTCATGGCTCAGCCGACGACCAAATCAGACACAACTACACCCTCAATGCAGCAGGAGCCTCCTCGGGAGAACGAAACCCTCGGGTGGTCTTGGCAGTAGAGTGTGGTAATCCTCCTATAGTATGGGGGATCTGCCGTCTTTACAATTCCACCATTCTCCCTTGGAAATACCCACCAGATGAGGTCACTATCAGCATGCCCTTTCTGATAGACACGGGCGCGGACGTAACTGTGATCCCAGAGACACACTGGCCTCGATTTTGGGCACTAGAAGAAGCTCCCAGAGTAGGTGGGGTCGGAGGACTATCTTGAGCACAAGAAAGCACTCTGCTGATAGCGGTGATATTATACACCGAGAGAGGGCCAGAAAACACCATCACGCTCTTTCCCTATGTCATGTCAGGAGTCCCACCCTTGCTAGGAAGAGATGCCCTAGCTCAGCTGAGAGTCAGGGTAACAAATTTATACTAAGGGCCACTGCTACGCACCCATCTTTACCAATCAAACTGACATGGAAATCGTCTGACCCTGTGTGGGTCAAGCAGTGGCCCCTCTCTGAGCCTCGAATGACTGCCCTTCTCGAGCTACTCGACTGAGAGCTGCAACAATGTCACACAGAACCCTCCATCAGCCCATGGAACACACTGGTCTTTGTAATACCCAAGCGAAGTTGCAAAGGCTTTTGTCTTCTCCATGATCTGCGTGAAATAAACAAAAAGATTCAACCGATGGGTCCAGTTCAGACACTGCTACCTGCAAACTCCATAATACCCAAAGGACAGCCCTGCACAGTGCTCGACATCAAAGACTGCTTCTTTTCGATACCGCTGCACAGTGAGGACAAAGAGCAATTCACCTTTTCGGTGGCGGTCCAAGTGTTCGCCTCTAAGTGGAATATCACTTTGGTACAAGGTATCCCATATAACTGCACAGGACAGGCCATAGTCAAGCTGTGGGCTAACCAAACTCTAAAAACCAAATTAGAGGTGCTGGCTAAAGCAGAGGGCTTCACAAATGCTGTCCCTCCAGGAGATCAGGCATGGCTGTTAGCCACAGCTATGCTAGCCTTGAATCAGTTCCCTAGGGGAGATGAAACCAAAAGCCCGGTTCAAAAGCACTGGGCAGTTCAAGCCATGGAGGAAGCCATGGAGGTCACAATTAAAAATGAGCTGGGAGAGTGGGAGCAGGGGTGGCAACTGGTCTTAGCTGGATGAGGGTATGCTGCTGTCAAAAAAGAAGGTA
Organism: Zosterops lateralis; assembly: GCF_965231275.1. Classification (NCBI taxonomy): domain Eukaryota; kingdom Metazoa; phylum Chordata; class Aves; order Passeriformes; family Zosteropidae; genus Zosterops; species Zosterops lateralis. The sequence goes on along the minus strand of NC_139800.1, from coordinate 33,215,272 downwards.
ATATTAAGTGGTGTCTGCTTAGATCCATCAAGCCAGAGTTAAAACATAAATCTAATGAGAACTGTGAGTTTCTCCCAACAGGTCCCGGTCAATGAGAGGAACAACAAACCAGCTGACACCTCGGAGACATTGGAAGCCATCACACCAGTAAACACAAAGCAATACCGATGCTTCCATGTCATCCTGCTTCTAGGGCTAGTTGTCATAACCCAGGCCGAACCATAGTCACACACCTACCAACCTTTTCGATGGCTCCTTTGAAATCCAACTACAGGTAAAGCGATCCGAGATAACACCTTGGCAGGCGCACCTGTCTGGTATGTAGGACTCGTAGACCTCCTCCACCCGCATTTGAAGCCCATCGGCCCCGGAGGTATGCCGCTGGTGGGAACATACTGGTGTCCCAGTTCAAATCCTGGGAAGAGTTATTGCCACTATCCAGGGTATTGGTTTTGCGGGTACTGGGGATGTGAGACCCATGTAACATCCAATAGGTGGGAGCCAGTCAAAAATGACGAATACCTAAAAGTAACATGGGCCACAGTTGGAGGCGCAGATTGCCAACATCCCAAATTTGCAGCAGACGGGACATGGTATGATAGAACCACCTGTGCTCTACTGAAAATAACAGTTTTGTGGCCAGACGACATGGGCTGGGCAGTAGGAAAAATGTGGTCCGTGTTCATACACAAAATGGGCCAAGACCCAGGAGTTGTAATACAAATAATTCAATTTCTTCCTCAGGAGTCTAGCCCAGTGGGACCCAACCATGCCCAAACAAATCAAGCAGCAAAGCCAAAGCCCATTCTGACTTTTACTCCTACTTTTCCCAAGTCCCTACTAACTAGTCAGGCCGAACAGGAAGTGGCTCCTTATGCACTCTTCTATCATAGGCTAGACGCCACGTTCCTGTCATTGAATCAATCCAACCGAAACCTCACAGAACGCTGCTGGTTGTGTTACAACACCAAGCCTCCTTTTTACGAGGGCCATCAATGCCTCCCTGACGTACTCAAATGACCCAAACCCTATTGAGTGTAAGTGGAATGCCTCCAGAAAGGGCATCACCCTAGCCCACATCACCGGGTGAGGTACATGCGTTGGCAATGCAGCCTTGGCAGAACAGAGCACAGGCATCTGTTCCAGTGTAGCCATGGTTGGTAGAGGTCACAGGTGGGCCATTCCAGCAAAGCCAGGAACATGGGTTTGTTATCGCACCAGAGTCACTTCCTATCTGCCAACCTCCGGTTTTAGCAACGCTAACAATTCCTATGTCCAGGAATTGTTGTAATCATTGTAATCGTCCCTAGAGTCCTGTATCACTCCGTTAAAGAGCTAAGCTTCCATATGGAAAAGCCCGACTGACTCCAAAAAAGAGAGCTGATAACAGGAGTGACCATAGCTGTGCTGCTCGGCCTTGGAGCAACAGGTACTGCCACAGGTATTTCTGCCCTCGCAATCCAACAGCAAGGATTGGAGCAGCTACAGATGGCCATAGATGAAGACCTGCAAAAAATTGAAAGGTCCATCTCCTTGTTGGAGAAATCTCTGTCTTCACTCTCTGAAGCTGTCTTACAGAATAAACGAGGACTAGACCTTTTATTAATGCAACAAAGAGGTCTTTGTGCAGCTCTGAAAGAAGAATGCTGTTTTTATGAGGACCATACCAGAGTGGTCAGAGACTCTATGGCAGAACTGAGAGACAGACTGGCCCAGAGAAAAAGAGACAGAGAAGCCCAGCAAGGATGGTTCGAGTCGTGGTTCAACCAGTCCTCATGGCTAACTACACTGATATCCACCCTAATTGGACCAGTTATGATGTTCCTACTAATCCTGATTTTCGGACCTTGTGTTCTGAATAAGCTTGTTTCATTCGTTAAAAAACGTTTAGAAAAAGTTAATGTTATGCTGATGGAATGCCAGCAACTGTTCTAACCCACAGTTTTCTAACAGTTGTTTGTTTAACACCAAGTTTTGTTCCTGTTAACACACAGTTGTCATAAGAGAGGGGGGAAGTGTGGTAGTCAGGGACACACCCAGAAGATCTCAGGCTGTCACGGGCAGATAGGACCGCCCTTCCCCCACGGTTTTATTGTCAATTATGTTGTATCAGCCAATCATTAAGCCAGTTATGAAAAAGAAGGATGTGACAACACATGCACGGGGTATATAATAGCGTGCAATCCGTTAATAAACGCCATTTGCTGTCCACCATATTGGTGTCTGCGTGCTCTTGGCCCGAGCGGCTTGAGGTAGCCACCATGCTGTGCTTGGACCAGGTTGCCACGCCTCGATCCCCCGAGGCAACAGGTCACAATAAAAGTCCACTAAGCACCACATTTGGCTTTTTAGAATTACAAAACAGTACGCTTTAGGAAAGAGTTCAAGAGATAATGCAAGAATACATAAACAATGTTCAATAACTTTCATTGTAAAATATTAGTTGTACTTTCAGAAATAAATATTTCTACATTTTTTCAAAATTCACTTGTTGAAGTTCCATATGGTATTATTAAAGCTGAGATGCATGGAATCAGGAAAATGTATGATTTTCCTCCCAAAATCAGTACTATTTAAAGGCAAGTGCAAAATTAGCACTGTATGTTAAATTCATCTTGCCAGAATGTACCAAGCACTGCTACCTTTACCAGAAATACTAGAATTCCACAGAGATACTTTAGAGAAACTTATTTTCATTACTCCTTATTCTCTTAAAATAGCAGTCTGGCATGTCAGCAGCAATCAGTGTGCTTTGGTGTTACAGACTGTAGGATCATACGCTTTTTCCATGAATATTCGGTACAGCTTAATATGACACACTTAGTACTACTTCATTTTTATATCTGCATACATATCTGTAGACTAGTAAATCAGACATTTCCATCTAAATGCTGAAGGCCTTTTGTCTAGGCCAGACATAGGGATAAGAAAAAAAAATAGTCTACAGAAACCACTCTGATCCAACAGCGAGGCAAGCAGTAGCTCTGTGCAAATAATACAAAGGAAAGCTAACACAGAATCTTTAACTTTCTTCATCATCTCTCTGCTATTTTTGTCCTTGACAATGCCCAAATTTTATCATTAATACAACTTTAATTCTGTTTTTATCTGCTTCTATAATATGAAAAAAAATGTTTAGCATCAGGACTTATGTTTTCAATATGGCACAATTCCATCATATATGAAAAGGCACTGAACTACAAGACATTAAATACAATTAAATATGAAAGAACAAAGGAAAAGCAGAAACACATCTGATATAAAAACACCACACTAAGTCTTCAAATTTATGTTTTAGCTAGGATGCAGGAAATTACAAGATCTGATGGACACAGGTAAGAAATGTTCTAGACAAGATATGTAATTTTTAGAATTAAAAAGCATTAATATTACCATCCTTGATGGAACCCTCTCACTCGAAAACAGTTAATTGACACTGTCCTTGGTGAAAATGTAACTGGAAGCTTGCTAGAAAAAAAGAACTAATTCTCTTCACAAATGGGGCCATTTTGTTCATTATGTAAAATTGCCTACATGAGTTCAAGTGGCATTTACAGTTCTGACTTGGTCCTTTAAAAAGATGTTTCAGAAACTATACTCTGCATTACACCAAATGCTGCTGATTTCTTACATTTTAATTTTATTTGTAGTTCAGCATTTCCTATTCTCACACTTGAGCCTGATTGTCATTTTCAGTGAGCAAGATTCAGTTCAGTCAGTAAGCATTCACTTTGTCAAAACCCTCAGAAGGGTCACAAGACTAGCTGCAGAACTTAGGCTGGAATTGCTTTCAGTAGAATGAAATGTGGTATTTCAGATTTTTATCTATCCTTACCTAAACAAACACATACACACCAACATTTTAACTATGTATGCCTTTGAATTACAGAATGAATTACTGCAGAAAAAAGCAAACAGGAGCTCTGACCTATTAGATTTGAGTAATTATTAGTGAGGTATTTGCTATGTCCCAGAACTCCTAAAACTGCGAACCAGAAAGATTACTTTACAGAGAAAACATGCAAGTCAGAAGGGCTATATGCTGTAGGTAACATTTTTTAACACTCATGTGGAATGCATGCACCTTGTTACAAATTAATCCAGCATGTGCTGTACCTATTGATTGAAACAAAGTAAAAATTACTGGGATATTTGGATATTGCACAAAACAATGGAGATTTAAAAATAAAAGTCTTTGATGACCAGGTATCTCCTATTGCCTGAGACTGTCTAGATCATCAAAACTGCATTTTTCAGCAGGTTCTTTAGTTAAAAAAAAGGGAGACAGAGCACGCATTCAAGAAGCAAGGGAACTAATAAGGCCTATGTTTACATTTCTTTTTGCTAGCATCCCAGCACACTTAATTCATCTTTTCTTTGCCGTACCCATTCTGATAGCTAGATAAGGCAAGAGGCAACACATGGTGTTGCTAATACTAAGATAGGCTCTTGTCAGCTAGTTGGTCACATAGAGCTACACAACAGTTGCTTTCACTCCACAGGAATAAGGAAAGCAGAAACCATAAGGTCTTGTTTTCCTAAAAAAGGAAAGCTTATCAGAAACATTTATTAAATAGCTGCTACAACACAGGAAGGATAAAACTAAGCTTGAAGTGATTCCATATGCTTTAAAGACCCAGAGCACACTTCCTATAATGGATGACATGCACAGCAACACAGCACTCATACAGATGACAAATTCCTAGCTAGCTGTGAAAATGATGACTTATGTCATCGTGTCTAATGCTGAAGAACGTTCTTTGTCAAATAATTGAATGTTGCTGGTATCTATTACAAGGTTGCCTACAATATAGAATAAAAGATTTAAAATTGTAAAGATTCCACAGTAGTTTATATCCAGTCATCATATATACATTTCCCAAGTCTGTACATAAAGGCCTAAGAGACAGGGTACCCCTGTGCTCCAACTAACCAGCTTTTGATACGGAAATGCTAAAATAGTTTAAATTAGCCAGCTTGCAATCAGGTAGCAGAACAATTGAATGTGTAGTGAAGCAGTTCTATGGAGTGGGACCTGTGAATCCTTCAGGTCAAAAACTGTCCATGAGACAGCAGTGTGTCCTGATGGCACATTAGGAAGAGCACTGCCAGCAGGTTAAGAAAGGTGATCCTGCCTGTCTGCTCAGCCTTGATGAGGCCACATCTGGACTGCTGTGTCCATTTCTGGGCTCCTTACTAGAAAGGGATTATGAAGCTCCTGGAGCAGGTCCAGTGAAGGGCTAAAAATATGATTAATATATGTGCATATTAAAGGCGTTTTATATCATTGCTCTATCCCTCAGAAGATGGGAAAGAAAATATATCTTACAGATTAAATACATAAACAAGCAACAACAAAGAATCTTTTTTTCCAAACATTCTTTGGTTTAGTCAGAGAGGGAAATTATACATATTCAAAGTTAAAACTACTTAAATCAAAACAAAATTCCTACACAGACACTCTTCTTTAAGCAATGGTGAAGTGGTTTTGGTTTATTGATGTTCTACATCAGCTTAAGATAACAATCAGTAGGCTCTATCAAATTAAGTGCATTCACAAAAGCTATGGGCTACCCTGACTTACTTACACTGCTTGTAACATTACACATGTAAGTAACTGGTCTAACTCCATAGATCATGTCCTTTATCCACAGAATTTAAAAAAAAAGTAATATAAAGAAGCTCTAGTCACATATCTAAAAAGTACAATAAATTTAGTATTGATTTTTTTAGTATTTTCTTAAGACAATGGGCTGAAATGCTGAAACTACTTCCTTCAACATATTAAAGACTCTCATTATTAGAGAAAGACATATATAAACCCCTCAACTATGCATTCTTTTCTTCCTTACTTAAAATAACAGTAAATGACATTACCCATAAGGAGCAAACAGCACCTAAATCCACACAAGGAGTTCACCTTAATGAACACAATTCTGCACTGGCTTTTTACTAAGTCCTTACTATGCGGATTCTCATGAACCCATTTTGTCTTATAAACTCTGTATTTCAAAGAGCTCAACTGTTTATTCAGTCCACCTCACCACAGTCTAGTTAAGGTCAATGATCTGTAACATACTAGAAATAAGGGTGTTCCCATAAATGTGACCGCAAAGGAACTCTAGAAAAGCAGTCCAACTGTACCAACCTTCAGGCTGTGCACAATATATAAGCAATCTCTCTTGCATGGCTTTGCATGAAAAAAGAGGCTTATGTAATTAATTGCTCTTGAGTTACTATTGCTTGTGGTGAATGTGTTTGTTAATGACAGAAAGGGAATTACACGTATGCAATTCCCTACAGGGCAAGAAACTGTTCTTTCATACATTAAAAAAAAAAAAAAAAAAAAAAATTTCCACAAAATAATTGCATGTGATAATTTGTTGTTTTAACTTCAAAAAAAAAAAAAAAAAAAAAAAAGATATGACAATGACATGACAAGAACAGGCACACAATTTTAACCGGCAGATATAAGAATACCCCATGTAACACAGCTACTGGCAACATTGCCTATAATACACCAAGGGAGATTATGGTCAACAGAAGGACTTACATAGAAGGAAACAATTTGCTTCTGTTGAAACTCTGTGATAGTAGCCTTCATGGTATTGCCACAAAATGGATTTACATTGTGATCCATTGGGAAAACACATTTTCTTTAAAGCTGACAAAAACAAAGCCTGAATAAAACTTTCTATGATGTCTTGATTCTTAAATTAAAACAAAAAATCATAGTTACTTACAGAAAGTGTTAAATCACTGCAAAGGGCTAATTATACCATACTAACTTCCTTTTGTCTAGTATAAAAGGACACTTTTTTTACTTTGCTTGGCTGAGTGTAATAGCCTATGAATTATGAGATCAAAGCAGCAAACTGTATGTTTTCTAAAGTAAGAGTTTCCTTCACCAAGTTTTACACTTACTACAGCTGAAAGAGCTGTGTGAAGGGATCAGCACTAAACCCAAAGGACAGGCTATGCACAGCAAGAAAGAGAGCAACTCCCTCGTGCTTTTTGCAGGTCACTACCAAGGACCATGTTAGCAGATCCACACCAGACCCTTAACAGGCAGCTCTGCTGCTACCAGTAATTAGCTTGGACAGCTCTGGCTCCAGGAGTAGCAGCAAGGCTACACCATAATGAGCTCAGCTGGGATTAGCAGGACAGGGCAGGGAACCAAGAGAGCTGAGGCATTCTGCATTGCGTATGTATCACAGAGATCAAACAAGGATGGCTGGCTAGGTTATCCCCTCACCACCTCATTCCAAAAATGAAGCACGGCAGTGTGTAAAATACAGGCTAATGAAGAGCGACACCTCCAACAGATGAGAGCCACATTAATTAACACAATCCCTAGATCATGGAATACAGTTTCTGTTAGTGCTAGCAAACTTGTAACTTGTCACTGATTTAAGGGGGAGAGAGAAGGAAGAAGAAAAAAAAAAAGAGCTGATGTTTTCCTTTTCTGCTTTTGGTAGATGTTTTTATAATGGAATTTTGTAAGGAATTCCTCTTGTAGGCCTGTAAAGCACTCCAGAAAAAACCCAGTATGTTTCTTTACTTAAACACCATTTAAGAAACAAACTCAGTTGTCAATCAACAGCTTTTTGTGTTCTCTTTTGAAAAAAGCCAATTCATTCCACATCACATCAGGATTATCTTGAAAAAGTTGACAAAACCCTGTATGTTGGTATCTACTATTTTCAAGCCTCTTTATGAGTTAAAAAAGCTTGCTTATTTTCAAATGTTTTGAAAATGTTTTAGAACCAGAAAAAAAAAAAAAAAAAAAAAAAAAAACAAAAAAAAAAAAACAAACAGCCCTGCTTTCAGAAAATATAAATTTTCAAGTACAGCATCCAGTGAATCTGAATTTTGTATGAAGTATATGTTCTGAGGCATGAAACTTTAACTGTGGTAATAGAGAGATGTTCAATTACACAGTTTCAGATGGATACTGTGTTAGTATGATACCATACCTCCCAGGTGACATGTGGCAGAATAGTATCACCCTCATTCTGACAACATTACTTTAAATACTGGTATGAGAAAGAAGTTGTTAAAATCATCACATAATCTCTTCAAAATAAAGGAAGAGTCATCAGTTCCCCTAATGCCCCAGGAAGCTAATCTGGAAGTTGTAACTAATGCGCACTCTAAATCACACTGTTGTTCTACAATTTAATAAAGGAATTAATTATTTATGGACAAGATGATGTATTTAAAAAAGCACATTGACTTTAGAAGCACAGAAAAATACAATTAAAATATTTAACAGTTTTTCTGTCATTAAAATATTTTTTAGGTATTTTAATAATGCCAAAGATAAAAATTGTATTAAAAAATCCTTTATGAAATAATTTTAAATCTCTGCAATCTAAATTCCTACTGGACATAGAAACAAACTATTAGACAATGTGGTAACCTCCTAATGCCCCCATCATCTTTGCAGTCACGTACATCAGTGCAAGGTGTACGTACACTGACAGGTGGATTAGGTCCCATCAGCTGCCATCTCAATAACAGATACTAATCTATGAAGAATATTGAGAATGGGGTCCTCCATCACTTAGAAAGGATCAGAAATGTCACATAAGCACCTGACACTGAGTTCTTAAAGCACAATTTATATTACAGCAGCACTATACAGCTTTTTGAGAAACCAAAGTAACAGTCTTATTGTTACAGATTGCTTTTATTTGTGTCTTTCTAATTTCCTCCGTTTAAGCATATTAAAAATGAATACCAAGCCTCCTTTAGTGTGGCTGCATACAAATCTAATCTGATGGCAATAATTATTGAAACCCTGTTATTTTCAGCTCGTCTTAAATAGAGATAAAAAAATTAGATGACTAAGTGAAGACTGAGCATTATATTCTCCCCAATACCTATTTTTCCCAAATACATTCATTATAACACAAGCTTGTCTCATTTACTTTAAACAGAAACAGAATTCACCCTTGTCTCTCTTTCTCTTTTTTTTTTCCTCCTTTTCATCAACTATCAGAACTGGAACACCCAGTGCTTCACTGTATATCAAGTTTAAGATCTTAATGTCTTTATTTAGTTGGGGGGGTTTTGTTGTTGTTGTTGTTGTTTTGGGGTTTTTTTTTAATCCTGTTAGCCTTGGCCTCTCAAGTGGATATGAAACCCTGTCTAGGTTTAGACAGAGAATTAAGAAATTTCATTGAATTTAGTAACTATCATCCTTAAGTCACTTCCAGATTGCACTAAATTTAAAACAGTGAGCTAGAAGGAAAAAAAAGTACCTTTTTTTCCTGAAAAACCAAAACCTTTTCATTATCATAACCAAATATATTTGTCATTATGCTTGGGTATTTCAAAACATGCTCCTGTGCTGCCACCAATGCCTGTAGCAATTCTGTACTTTACCATTGTTTTCATCCATAATTTCTTCCCTTTTTTAAAGACAAACTGCTTGTAAGTAAATGCTAGTATTTCAGAGCAATGCAAATCTACTAAGACAGGCCATAGCATTACTTATATATGAGGAACAGTTTACCATTCACAGTAGGATGCTTTATGTCACCCCAGACTCTGAACAGCTACCAGTTTTGCAGCGTTTTCTGTGACTCTCCTTTGTTCAGAGAGAGTTATAAAGTTAGTGTCAAGATTAGTCAGTATTATTCTAATTGCAAAAAGAATTACATTTAGTAAAACACACAAGTGTTTACTGAGCTGTAAGGTGCATGCTAAAGCCCTACTAAAGCCACTAGGAAATTACTTTCTTCAGAGAGGTCCTGAGAAACAGCAGTGCTTGACAACTGAACTGATAAGAAATATTTTCATGCCTCCAATTGGATCTGTTTACTAAAAATTCTGTCTGCTAAGAACTTAAAAAAAGAGAAGAATTTCTGCATAAAATTTTCACTGTTCTGTATAGAGCCTAAGGGAGAATGATATACAGAATGTTCATTATGCAAATTTTATGTGGTAGTCTTTCCTCTTTCCATTAATAAAGATACATTACTGCATTTTTTTGTAAAATTATCAGAAATTATTTATTTTTAAATAATTTAACAGATGAAAACACCCTGCTTTCATGCACATATTATTTTATTTTTCCCCTATAAGGAAGGAGATTTCAGCTTCAGTTAATATATTAATCACTAAATGTCAGAGAGGATTATTTCTATATTTTAATGAATAAAACTATTTTTAAAAACTATTTGTGTAATGAGCAACTGTGTTACAGAAAATGAAAAAAATACAGTCACCAAAATAAGTGAATGAGGAATTAAACATAAGTAAGCAGTCCTAGCTGACCTTTGTCCAGTACTCAGGCTCTCAGCGAGAGCCCAAATAAAATAAGTCAAGGTGTCAGCTCAATATATTTCCTCTTGGTTTCTACTATACTTTTTCTCATATGGGGATAAGCTATGCATTCGGCTTTAACAAAGGATGGACTTGATCACTACATAGTAGCTTCTTCCTTCAAATCACATTCTCTTTTAAATATCTATGCAATATTTCTGTTCAGATTTCTTGTGTAAGGAAAATGTTTTTAATGAGCTATGTAACTTACCTGCTATCACCCTCTTCTCATTGCTTTAATTGTTCTTTTAATGCTCTGTAGTTGGTCTGTAACATCTGCAGCCTCTCTTCATGTTTTCCATAGGCTGCTCTTAGCTCAAGATTCTAGAGACTGTATGAAAACAGAAAAGCAAAATCAGAGTTGGACAAAATGTAAGAGACTGTTACACAGATCACATGAAACAAAAGTTCCCTTTTAGCAACTACTGTGAGACTCAGAAATATAAATATAAATAGAAAGATCAAGACTCACAGTCCTTGAGGTCAAGGTCCTTGTAGTAATAAGAAAACTACTCCAAAAAGTTCTGCTGATTTGGCAATTCATTTAAATATTGTTTTCATGCTGCTGAAAGTTTTCAAAATTTACTGCCAAAATGTCAGCTTTTATCTGGTGAATGCATAGGCCTAATACATTTTAAAACACGTAAGACTGAAAAAGGATTTTTGGCACTGGTTTTTAATTCAAACTACTTTTTTTTCTTCTTTTTTTCCCCAATGGAAAACTGATCTATGTATTTTCAAGGGAAATACTGGTCACCTGAAAAAAAATTACATTTAAATGGCTTCAGGATTTCCTCACACATTAATTGTTTCTGTAAATATATATACACCTGAAATGCCCAGACTTTGTCTTCTAGTAATGCAGCAAGCAAGAAATAAAAACACTTTTTACAATAGATTTTATCTAATCAAAACCATACAAAAAATGTACAGAACAAAAAGTAAACGCCTTGATTTATATTACAGGATAACATCATGTAAACATAAAAACAGATTTTCCTAAATGACAATCCAGTGCTCTGGAAGAAAAAAATTAACACTAAGAAGAATCATTTCATGGTATAAAGAAATTTAAACTCTGGCATACATTAGTAAAGAATTCACCAGCAAAGAATTAATTCTGCTGTAGCAAAATTTGTAATGAGAGCTTCATTTTCAGTTGAACGAGAGCTCTGCTTATAGAGCAACTACAGAACAAAATAAATTAGAATACTTTGTTTGTACATATTTTCTGCTTTTATGCACAGAGTTGAAAGATACCAGCTTCAGTTTCAAATGGTACTACATACAAAATTCCAGAAGTTTTCTGGAAGTGGCTCAGGAAACACAAAGAGATTTAGGAACAGAATAAAGTTCAAAGTGACCATATCATTAAATACTTTCCTAAAGTGGTGGTGGTAGGATTTTTTCTGAAACAACCTCTAAATCAAATACATTTATAAATTTTGAATTGTTTAAAAAGTACTTCTGACTAGTTTTAGGTGACTCATGTAAATACCGCAATGATATTAAAAACAACCACATAAATAGCAACATAAATCTTACACTAAGAAAATAGAGACCACTCACAAGCTTTGCAAGAGGAAATTTTCATAAGAATACAATTATAGATGTTGTGTTTTCAAGAAAAGTTCATGAAACGACTGTTCTGAGATTGTTTGATACTGCTAGCAAAAACTGTTCAAGCCTGGCAGGGTACTGAAAAATAATGTCTTCAATACAAATCCTCAGAAGCTTATTAGTGTCAATGCCCTTTCACAGATGCAACCAACTGTAGAATTTGGCCTTTCCTATTTATGAATCTACATTTTTCCTTATTGCTCACCTGTTCTATTAACCATTCTGTTACAGTTATTGCCTTCCCTTATCACTTGTTCTGCTCTTGCAGAAATAGAAATTAGACAATTAACTACCCTAGTGACTCTCTCTATTGAATTAAGCACTTTAGGACTTAAAATACTCACTGAAATTTCCATAATCTGTTAGATTCATCTGTGTCTGAATTATGTTATATTTAATAACTAAACTGTCTTGTACATAGTTTTGTATATATTTATAGAAATGGCACAGAACAACCATATCTAGCACTGCTGGAACTCCAGATTATACTCCAGCTGTCCTCTGTTATCCATAGTACTTCCCATGACATAATAAAAACAGTTACACAACGTTCAACCTGCAGGAGAAAAAAACCCTGCCTATGAAAAAAAGCACCTTTTTAATTTTTTTTTTTTCTTTTGGCAGGCCACTCAGACGAGTCAAATGATTCTAATTATTAATTTAAATTTTTATTGAAATTGGCCTTCTGTTATAGTAAAAAGAAAATTTAAAAAATTACACTGATTCAATTATTTGGCTATGCTTAGGCTTACAAGAATTGAGGCACCTAATAGTTAGAAAAATAGCTTTTTCCTCAAACAGTTATGTGGATAAGCTGCAATATCCATCTATTTTCAGCATTTGAACACTATTCATGGAACAGGAATACATATGAAATCTGAGGTAAATGTGAGTGTGGTCTTGCTCACACAAGCAAGTATTAAGGTGGCCCTAAAGACTGATATACATATTCTAGCTTTATTTACGTCCAAAAATTTTAGAACCTAAAAAGGATGAGAAAACTCAAAGGGAATAACTCCTTCTGGTTTTGAGACCTTTCCAGTTAAAGCCAGGATTATCTCCTTTAAGCTACACCAGCAACCACAGCTTTAGTAGCAATACAAGAGAAGATAAACATATTCTTAGAAATACCTACTTATTAACAACCAAACTCCTACCCACTTCTTAAAGACCAACAGTAGACTGAAGTACTTACACTTTGGACCAATCTAAGTAGCAGCTTGATAATTCTTTATTTAAAACAAAAAAAATATACTCTTATTTATTTTGATATTCTCTTCTGTAAACAAGGGTGCAATCAGGCATGCTCTCTTACTTTTTATTATGTCCAGAAACAAAACCAATTCTGTATAAAAATTCTGAATTTAAAGGATCATCCCATTTATACTAGCAATGAAGATACTAAGAGCCAACTTTTCTTGTTCAGAAATGAATCAGAACTGGAAAACCTGTGAATGGGACCTTGACCTTTTCTGCTCCTTTGCAATACTGACTGGGGCATTCCTGTTCCTGAAAACCCCAAAAATAGAGATTTTTTTTGTTGTTGTTGTTGTTTTTTTTTTTTGGTTTTTTTTTTTTTTTTTTTATTGTCACCAATTTTCAAAAGGACCAGTTTATAAAGTCACCATTTCACCTTCCAGACATGCATCATCAGTGTGTATATTGACAGAGCAACTATTTCTCTGAGCAAGAAAATTTCAAGTAATCATATGGATAACGCTTTGTTTGAAGAGGCAATAATGCAAGGGCCAGTTTTAAAAATGTTGATCAAGTCCATTTTTCGTTGTTGGAAACAATGCCTGAGAGAAGCTAGCATTACAAAATCAAAGAATAGCAACAGAATTGTTCTGACATTAACTTTATGACAGCTTAGTTCACTGTCATGCTGCCTGCCCGTAGCCTCATTGAAATATGAATGTAGTGCCACAACAGTGTTCATTATGATGACCTAGGCCTCTATAGCTTCTTTTTAACCCATTAAAGCATACTGCAAAAGAAGCCATGTAGATTTTAAAGAGAAAATGCAAGAAGTTCATGCATTCACTTTCAAGGGGAGATTTAGCCCTTAAAGATGTCATCATCATGTATGTCTGTGATAAGAGATCCCACACCTGTAACATCATAAAGCTGCGCAGATTTTTAAATTATACTTGAAAATTAAAAGAAGATAAGTAAATGCAGTATTGTGAATGGTACAAATTATTATATGAGGTTATGTAGAGAGAATTCTTTCTCTTCTGCATCTGCTTTCCTTCACTCCCCTTTCCACAAGAAATGTGGAGCATTCTATCATTCCAGGCAACAACCATACTGACGTGTGTTTTGCTTCCAAGAGCAGAACAGCTGCAGCCTACAGTTCCACCATAATCTGTAGCATCAGCATCAGTCAGGCCAAGTAAGAGTAATGAACAGGAAGCCTCCCAAAGGCCATTTCTCAGGTTTAGCTGGTGGGACATGCCTTAGATTTCTCAACAGAGAGAAAAAAAAAAAATTTCTGTCTCCAAGGAAAAAGACAACCTAGAATACTGAATTGGAAGTCCGAATAATCTCTTCTGTTCATACACTCTAAGTGTGTTAAAACGATGTCTCCCAATATACAGATGGATGAACTGTGGCATTTGTGCTGAAATATACTTCCCATTTACATTTTTTTCTAAAATTAACTTATCACTATGGTTGGCATAGCTTCCAAATTTTTTCACTTACCTAACTTTTATCACAAGATGTTCAATATAACCAGTTCTCCTTTAGGCTACACATACTTGAAAATATCTTTCAAATCCATAACTGAACTGATAAGCAACAAAAAGAGAGAAGGAGGAGAGGGAAAAAGAGGATGAATTTTAAATGTTTAAGAAAATATGACTGAAGGTTTGCATTTTGCATTCAGAGGTACAATTTTAAACCAATACTTTGTTCAAAAGGTACTGTATTTCTGTAGCAAAATACCAAACCAACAAAAACACAGCTAAAAAAAAAATCTGTGAAACAGGGAAAAAATGAGAAATTGTAAAACAAGCTCAATTAAGATTTTCTATGATGGGGTGGAGCAAGAAGGATTGTTATTGGGTTTATTAACAGCATTTATTAGACCAGCAACTAACTGAGATATAACTTATACAATTTCCAGGGGTCAATTTTTTCAAGTAATTGACTTCAGCATTTTAAAGTATGGCTTTATTGTACAGAAAACAATTCTTTTTACTTTCAGTGCTTCTACTGTATGAACACATAAATTTCTCAGAATATATATTCTCAAACACAAACTTTGAAAATGTATTTAACAATATGTGTTATTGATGACAGCTCAATTAAGCTGTTCACAGGACTGCAAGATTACTCACACAGTAAAGCAAAAGGGTAAACTAATGGAGAGTGCTCTGATCCAAAGATGCTTACAGTCCCTAAAAATATGTATATTTTTAATTTTTAAAATGTCTGTTTGTTTTGGTATATCTTTATATATGCAAGCTTACAGCTAGCAGGCTTTTTATTTATTTTTATTTATTTAATGTTCACCTTTAGCTGTAGTGTCTTCCCTAAGTTTTCAATCTTCCTTTCAGCTATTTTAAGCTTCTTTAGTTCCTCTGCCTCTCTAAAAGAGCTCTTTGGGGACAGAGACCTTGAACGTTTCACAGGTGGTTCCTGGAGAATAAAACAAGGACATGGTTGAACTAGTTGGAACACCGGATTATGAAAGACATGCAGAATTAAAGAAGAAGTAATTTTGAATACTAATAATGAATTATAAAAAAAAAATCTGCACGAAATACCAGAGAAATAACAAGCAGAATTACCACAGCGCTACCACTAAAGGTTTCTCTGTGACTCGTTAATGAGAATATTCATTTACATTTACATTGTTTCTTTCAGAATAATGATGTCCCATTAGGGAAGACTAAAGGGTTATAGACTCAGAAATGCAAGAAACCTCATTACAAAGGAGGGGATAGAGGCTGGTCTAATTGCTCTATAAGGGTCCAAGGTTACACTTGATAGGACAACCAGAAACAAGAGGGAAAGGATTTTTTTCCCTTTGAAATAGTTTAACACACTGTGAAGTTGAAGGAACAATATGCTTGAGGAATATAAATACAACAGACAGTAGATCTTATACCATAATGACCATATGGTCATTAACTATAATGTGACTAACTAGAGACAAGAATATGTGTTTATATTATGTACAGCTTCATATAGCAATCTGGAGAAAGAGTATGTGAAAGTAACACTTAAACTGGGCAGCTTTCTTGTTCATTCTATGTCATATGTCCTTATGGCAGGGAAAGAAAGGCCTCATAAAATTAGACTTTCAGATTTTTGGAATAACTTTGGTTAAGAATATTGAAATACTAACACACACGAAAATGCCAATAAGGTAAAATACTATTGCAGCAACACATAAAGTCAAATAGAAAGTAAGGTAAATTGTGATTATTCTTGTTGCATTATGCCACTTTCTCTGAGAAATAACTGATGTACAATAAAAGGAATTAAGGATAAATTCTTCAATACTGTATAAGTCAATATTTTCACCAGTCCATTAAATTAATTTAATCTTGAAGAGTATCTTAATTAGCAACTGACATTTTTTCTTTGACCACTACCATCCAGTATGAAATATTTATCAGACATCATATACCACATTTTTATTTTAAATATTATGGGTTTCCAAAAAGGAGAAAGAAAACCTCTCACGACATATCAGAAAACAGTATTATCTAATATTTATATTTATGAATGTAAATATTTCCAATGTGGTTTTGTCATTTGATTTCAGGATTTTTTGCTTGTGGCACATACCTGAAAGAGATGTAAGAAAGCCCAACAAACAACCAAGCAATACTTTTTAGAAACTAGTGTTACACCATTACAAAAAAAACCCCAACCAAAACCAATCTACAAAAAAAAAACCCAAAAAAAACCTGAAACCAAAAGAATTTAACAATCAACCGAAAAACTAAACCAAACCACCCACCCCCCAAAAAAACCTCAAACCAAACCAAAATAAAACAACCAAAACAAAAACACCAACATCACCTACCCCCCTAAAAACAAACAAACAAACAAACAAAAACCACCACCACCAACAACGTCAACAACAAAAAAAAACTCACCAAAAAAATAAAACAACCAAACAAAAAAAAACCTCACCCCAAACCAAGCCAACCCACCTGCACAAATCCAGAACTAACACTTGGAAAGAATTTTAGTATATTTAAAATCCAAATATCAAATAATGTAATCATCTTCAAAGTTCCAGATTTCCTGAACAAAACAAAGAGCTTTAAAAAAAAAAAAAATCAAACCAAATCCTCCTATCTTCTACATTCCTTAATCATTATATGACTGTACCATGCATACATTAATTTTCAAGAATTGTTTTCTAGGTAAACTTTGTGTTTCTGTAAAGAAAATCTGGAATATACACAGTTTCTCTGAAATCAGAAATACAAAGTAAAAGCACTCGGCCAGCTGCCAAAGTGAAGGACAACAAAGGAAAAGGAGTGGATCAACCAGCACCAGATTGTTAGGAATAATAGCTAGAGAAAAGCCAAGCAGGAACAGAGAAAAGAGAAAAAAAAAATACAGGAAAAGATAAAATTCATTGTCTTGTTAGTCTAGTCGCAGCTGATTAGATACAATGAGTACATAAGAATTTATATATATATATATATGCATGTAAAGATAGATATATATATTACAGACACATATAGAGTTTATATATAGCTACCTGGGATTGTGCTAGAGCTAAGGTATATGCAAAACCAGAAAACTTTTAACTGCTTATGGATACGGAAATGATTCTCTGTTACAAAGGATGGGATTGGTGATGTATTAAGAACATTCTACTGCCTTCACATTTTTAGTGATTAGACTAGAGGTCTGTGGAGAAAGGGCATTGGATCTGGGCTTTACAGCTGCACGTAGGTAGCTTGAACTCAATCTCTGCTAAGGAGGTAAACAGTTCTATCAAGACAAAAGAGACTGTCTAATAAAATACACTGCACTTGGATTGCCTGGGGCTGTTGCAAAACTCAGTTTGAAAGATGGCATCCGTAATACCCTTCTCACAAGCACAAACTTTACTGCTCCTGCTGCCAAATATAAACACATGATTTTTAATTCAGTCCTCAAATCCTACAGAAAAAATTTTTGACATACCTGTATTAAATAGATACAGAAATGTATATAATGTTTCAAAATGTAATGTTTCAAAAATTTTCTACGCATTTAGGAGTAAAAAACCCCTCCAATTTTATCAGTGAAGAATGATAATCCAAGTCAGTAAAAGAATCCAGATCAGAAGATTTTTCATTGAATGTTCCTAAAAAATTTTTACCAAAGACTAAACCAAATAGCAGAAAACAAGAAATAAATAGTTTCTAATATGTACTAGATATGAAACTTTGTGACAGAAGATTTAGCATAAAGATATAGCAGGTAAGTGGATAGGACACAGATTAACTAATAATGGAGGCACGTAAGCAGAAAAAGAAAATATGCCTATTCCCAAACAACCTTCTGTTACCTGTCTGCACCATGAAAGACACCATGAGATGAAACTGCAAATAGTCACATTCTTGAATTCAACAGGTTTTGTGTTGAATAAAGTGCCAAAACAAGCCAAATAAAACAAACCAACCAAAAAAGAAAACCCCTAAAAATCCAAAAACAAACAAACAACAACAAGAAAACCAAAAAAACCCCACCAAACAAACAAAAAAAACCCCAAAACAAAAAACAAACAAACAAAAAAAAAACACCTCAAAACCCAAACCAAAGTAGAGAAGTCAGAACTCCTCCTGAAATGTCTTAAGAATACTTTTATACACAGGCATGATATCAACGACTGCCAGGATACAGCTTTGAGGACAGTGGGCAGAAATCTTAATGTTTTTATCAGTTGAAGAAACAAAAACATCCTTGAGGCCAGACCCAAGACTGACCAGATACAGGTGGGGGTTTTTAGGGAAGAAAAATGGCAAATTCTTGATTTGCTATGTTTCAACAGGAACTTTACCAATACTGCAAATTAACATATGTCTTTCAGTATCCTGACACTACAAAGTTAGAAGAATGATATAGAAGGTATATGAAAAAACAAGCAATTTTAACTCCCATGAACCATGCCATGGGAAAGCTTAGCTACAATAAAACTGCAAAATCCTACTGAATTAGCCAGCAAACGTATGAGTGTCAGTTTAATCAGCTAACAGAAACCATATTGCTCATGAAGTTATGAGGTTTGAGCCCCAAAAAGAGCTCTAGGAAAGTCAAGCCACTGACTCTTAAGTCTTCATACACAACAGCACTCAGCTATACCATTTTTCACATAGACTGGACTATGATGGTTACAATTACCTCTAAATACACACTTAAAAAAGTCATGAAACAGTGCATCACAACTACATTTAACAAAGCTTTTAACCGCCTCTCAAAGAGTAAGTTGTTTCTATTACTATGTATAACTGTAGGCAAAGGATGTGGATTTCTGCAATTCACAAAGAAACCAACACAAGGCTATAGATGGATATATGCTGTTGCGTGTATACAAACATAGTCGGAAGCATGCAGTGGTGTGGCCATACATCCCATACATTTATCATAGTAGTGTCAAGTTTCTGTTTGTACCAGGCTCTTCTTTTTAACACCTTTTCAACTATTCCTTCTTTCAAAGCCTTAGAAGCCTTTTCAGAGCAGTAAGTCATCAAAGCAGTGTCCTCCTGACCAGAAGTGATTCCATGCTTATTTGTTCTTGTATCCTGGGGATGTACATAAGGGGGAACAAAGTACAACAGTCTTCGTAAAGTCAAAAGGATCATCTTTTTAAAACAAACATTGAATATCCAACATACTCTTCCTGTCAAATCATTCACTAATAACTTCTGACATTAATAATTTCATCATAAAAGGCTGAAAAACAAAGGAATGAGAAGATATTTCACTGAAAGGGAAAAAGGGTAAAGTGTAAAGTACTACCAAAGAAATACTATCTTCCCTATATTAGAAAGTCCAGAGTAATTCCACAAGTTCATTTACTGTGTTGTCTAAATACAAAAGATCTGTAGCCCATCAATCGAGTACCCAAAAGTTTGGACAGACTTGTGTGCACTCTTGAAAAACTGGACATACCAAACAGACCTGACTATTGAAAAAGCATGACTCAGATCTACATATCAAAACAAGAAGATATTTTCTACAATAGGCTTCAAAATTTCTGTTTAGTTTTACTCAAGGCAGTGTAATTGCTTTATTTTGACACAGTTCATGACAAACGCAGCAGTCTCATTTACTTTCCCCTGAGGAAACAGAAAAAGACATTGTGAGGGGCTAACCTTGGCAAAGAGTCAAACACCCACTCAACTGTTCTCCCACTTTCCTTCCTCACTAGGATAGAAGGTGAAAGTAGGATGATAAAGCTTGTGGGTTTTCACTCAGCATAATGGGCTGACTCAACTTGAAGAAAATCAATTTAAGTGATTGCCACCCAAAATATATTTAGGTTGTAAGAAATAAAGAAAAAAAAAATCAACAACTTTCCTATCCAGGAGTTCCCAGATTCCCAGGCACAACTTCATTTCATCACTCTTGACTTTTTTACCACCTGCTGAGCCACGCAGGAGGAAGGTTTACAATCAATGCATAACATCTCCGATTGGGCCATTCTTTTCTCCTCACACTTTTGTCCTACTCCAGCACAGAGCCTCTCTACATGCTGGAGTCCTTCAGGATAAACCTAATTCCAGAGAGGGTCTTCCATGGACCACAGTTCATGTAAGAGAGGAACCTGTTCCAGCACTGACTCCCCCTACAAGCCGTGGCTTCCATGAGCAAATATCCACTTGCTCTGGGCTCCTCCAACAAGCTATGTTATTGACATCTGCTCCACAGTGATGCTCTCCATGGGCTGCAGAGAAATACCTGTTTCCAGCACGTGATGCAACTCCACCCTCTCCTCCTTCCTTGACCTTCATGTTTGCCAGGCTGGTTCTCACCTTCTGTTCTTCACTCAAGACTGCCTGTGTAGCATTTTGTTTTTTCTTAAGCACATTTTCGCAGAAAAGCCTACCACATGCTTCTGAAGAAATGTTCAAAACTGTGTCTTTTCTCAAAACTAACATACAGTACAGGTCATTAAGAAAGAACAAGCCATGTATTTTTCAAAGAAAATGTTATGAGATACCACATTTGGATAAACTAGAAGATTTTTCAGGAAGTGGACATGATGCTCCACTCTTGTACATTACTTATACCATTCAAAATCTCATTCACCACTGCAACCTTGTTAAAGAGATCTCGCAAGTTTTCCATACTCTATACAATCACAATAAAAAATAGATGAGGAAGAGTCTGAACACGCTGAAAAACATAATCATTTCAGCTAATTTAATAGATCCATTTAAACAATAGAATTATTTACAGATGTCATTCATTTCCTATAGCTTATGGTCGTTGTTATTGCTATTTAATGCCTAAGTCAAACAGTGAGATTCCATGAAAGAGGAAATCCAGCACTATACAAAGCTGAAAGCATAAACTTCAAAGGACACTGTTGTCATTCTTCCTAGAAAAAAAATACTGTACCCCACTCTAAAAGACAAGAATTTGGAAAAAAAATTTAAAAAATAATAATAACTATTTCTATTTCTCTCACTTTCCTTGCAGTGAAAGATGGTCATTCTGATAAACACCACAAAATATCTGATAAATATTCATTTTAGCAAGCCTACAAAGAATTTATCCTTCAAATAGTTCATTTAATTAAGAATCTCTTTTTCAGTATTTAATAAGGTAAAACCTTCTACTCCCAACAGCTATTTTAACAAGTCTTTGGCAGATAACACAGGAACTATTCAAACAAGCTTCCAGAATTATAAGCAGCGTCAACAGATATTAAAATTATTATCTGGACCCTTGAGCAAAAACGTTTGGCTTCACCAGCCTGACTTACACACAAATACACCAGACAATAAAACTACCCTACCTCATGCTTTTTTCCAGTCCTTATATTGTTGCTTTCCAGAGTATCTGCAGTGTACGAATTATGCTCTGCTGGGTTAAGATCTGCTTTTTTCAATTTTTTTTCTGTAAAAGCTCCATATCAGATTCTTGCACTGTAATACAGCACTTTAGCTCACTTAAAGAAGGCTGTTGAAATACCTAGAAAATGACAGTGCAGATATATTACATTGGTAACAAAAATTCAGAAGCATAACACACCATTTACATAAAACTACCATTTTAACTATATTACAGAAACATGTAAAAGCTGCAAATAATTCTGCTTTAATAAATGACTCATGAATCGATAATCAAAACCAGAACTTAAAATATTAAGGAAACATTTTCAGACCACCACCATATTTTCTAAATCCTAATTTACATTCTTAACAAAGGTTGCTCTATACAAATGTTTCTTCTGCAGTAAACTATTCTATTCTAGATGGTATTTTGGATGTCACATGCTATTAAATTTCTTGACAAAATATTGCACCTTATGGACTTGTTTCTGTTGAAATGTCAAGTTGTAAATATCATTGGCCTAACAAAAAACCCTTAACTGCATATTCTGTAATTAAACATACTATTAGTTAAGAATTCCCTCAGAAAAGTACTTTTTAACTGCAAATCTACAACTTGTAGCTGTTACATCCTTAAACTCAGACAAAACAACAGTTGTGGCCAAACTGAAGACTTACAGAAAAAGATTCTAGGTCACAGTGTTACTCAAGGTCGGTACTTTGTTAAACCATTGTATTCCAGGATCTTTCCTAGCTATCAATCCATGTGCAGCAATTCCTTGGCACAATAGGAGGCTGCTGCACACAGATCAACTTGGCCTAGTTACCAAACCTGTTCAGAGAGAACACATTTCACTGGTCTGTAAGTTACTTAAGTTATATCCCTGATATCTAGCAGCAGACTTGTGTATGCGTGACCAAGAGCAGACCGCTGCTTGACCACTGACTCCTTGTCAGTTGAGTTCTCATTACCTGGCTGTGATCACACCTCACCGCTCTGTAACAACCACCTGCTTAGTGTAAACAGTAGCAATGTGACCATTGAGTCACCTGATGGTAATTGCGAAGTGAAATACGTTAGCTCAAAGCTCCTCCTCTGTGCTATAAGACTGGGGACAGATACCCATCTTCAAACAACTGTGCCAGACAAAGGTGATGTAATTCCCACGTGGTCAACGCATCCAGGTAGTTGAACGTTAGCAATTCAGTGCCACTGCTGGAGAAGAAATTACATAAACCTCTCCCTTGCATAACATTGATTGCACAACTAAAAGAGCTAGTTAGTTTAAAAAGTCAGTGGAAGTGGCTTGAGCTGACCTTGTACTGCATTGATGGGGGGAAACTCACAAAACTCTATTGCCAGTGGTGCTCTGACAGCAACAACGAGCAGCTGGCAAGCAGTAAAGTCTTCAATCAACTTGATCTAGAAGACATATTCTTAAGACTAACTAGAAGTTTTTTTTTTTTCCTTGTTAACAAGATCCTGACAACATAAGTTCCTTGCAACTGTTTGAGCATATTCTTAAGACAAATTCTCATTTCAATAGAAAAGATAAAATTTTGTAAAACTATCACGTGGCACTACCATCTCAAATACTGGCATTTCCCATAAAAAACAAGTCAGGTATACTGACAAAAATTAGAAAAAGCAGTGTAAAAAAAGATTAAGTAAATAAATCTCCAAATTCATGTCAATCAAGAAATGAGGTGGTCCAAAGTTGATTGAAATCAATAAAGCAAACACCTTAGAAAGGTAAGTATTTTGTCAGAAATAGACAAATTGGCATAGTAGCCATTTTATTTATGCAGAATATGCTTTTCATAAAGCCTAAGATAAACTCACAGTTTCAACAAATAAATTACAAATTAAACATATCAAGCACTTATTTTCTAAAAACTACAAGTCTTCATACATTAAGTGTAAGAAATCTGTCAGAGAGTAGAAGTTGCCATACTTTTGCTGACTGTTCCTTAAATACATTCTGTTCCTCATTTTACATGGTTTAAGGCATATGTAATCGCAAACAGATGTCATTACCACCTATGAATAGCAAAAGGCTGTTTATAACCATTAGCTCATTAGCACACAGTAAAAAAAAATGGAGAACAGGAAAGTGAGGAGCAGACAAGCCATGCATCAAAAGAATGCTTTAAAGGAAACTGGACTTCATGTTTGTTTGAACAAAACATGAGCAATATATAAAAAGGAAAAAATCTAACAAAACCTAGAAGACAGAAATAGTGTCACCAGATAAGGAAAATGCAGTTATAGTCAGGTTCTGGAATTGATTTTATTTCTTGAACTTTATTCTTTCTTTTTACAAAAAAGAAATACACCTACCAACTTGACACATATCTTACTGATTTCTCAGCTGCATCTAAAAAAAGAGCTCCATGTGGAACACAAGCTTTAGAACTGTATTAGTACCTCAAAAAAGAGTTAACAACTTCAGTCTGTTACAACAATTTAAATTCACATTACTGTTACTTTAAAAATTCTACACCTGTTAAGTGCTCATAAAATTATTTAAGTTTTAAAAGACCTTTAATATCTTTGAGTCCCTGCTGCTGACTTTTAAGCCATAAGAATTACAGAAGTTTCACAAATTATGAACTTATTGTATCACTACTTTTTATTCTCTTGTTTAAAAAAGGAAATACTGAGTGCTTTAAAACACAACTCCAAATAAGAGTCACAGACTACATCAAAACCTGCTCCTCTATGTCATGCTATTGACCTCAATAGGACAAACAGATGAACTGTATTATTCTTCATTTGTCTTGTGGTTATTTTCCTACTCATTTCTTCTTCCAAAAGAGATCCGTAGAAATTGCCATGCTGTGATGCGTATTCCAAATAAAATACCATAAAGGCATAGCTTCTAATAAAATCCTTACACTCTCTGTCCACATGGCTATACAGAGGTATTTCTTGGAAAACTAAATGCAACATATCAAGTCTTAGATCTTAACTTACACCTCCAAAATGTCAATGCTTTTACATCAAAATATTCAGTAGATAGCTGTTACCAAAACATACTCACCTACAGAATTTGGGTCTACGACATCCTCAAAACCTGCTCAATTTTTAAAGTACACCTGTGAAATTTTTTCAGTTTCAGAAATTCTAAGAACCCAGATGTAATTGATGAGATCAATTTAAAACAAAAGTTTTGCTTATCAAGAGATTCTAGTTCAAATGGAGTTTGGTATAATTTTCTGTTAAACCTAACATGTCCTTGAATAATTGAGAAATATGCTTTAAATTTTCCTAGCCTAAACACTTTGTTTATTCAAATATCAAGAGAATGTTGAACATTAATTTTTTAGACATGAAAGTAGATCTTCCCAAGACAGAAAGCTGGTGAAATTTCTCTCTCTTGTCTTTTGTTTTGGATTCACATCAATTTAATTTTATACTTCCAGACTTCTGTGCTCCAAGTAGCTTTGGTTAAGAGCAAAAAAATTATTAAACCCAAATTATTTAGTGAAAAGATTTGGTTACTACAAGAACAAACAACTTCTGTCTAAAAACATGACTCTGAACAAACCAGATTTCAAAGATCTATGCATGAAAAAAGAATGATATTTTTACAAGGGCATGTAGTGACAGGATGAGGGACAATGATTTCAAACTGAAAGAGGGGAGATTTGAATCAGATATTATGAAATTCTTTACTGTGAGGGTGGTGAGGCACTGGAGCAAATTGCCCAGAGAAGCTGTGGATGCCCCATCCCCAGCAATGTTTAGGGCCAAGCTGGATGGGCCTTTGAGCAATCTGGTCTAGTGAGAAGTGTCTCTACCCATGGACATGGGGGGATGAAACTATATTATCTTTAAGTTCCTTCCAACACAGGCCACTCTATGATTTCACAAAATGCAATTCCATCAGATTCTCAAAGAGAGATGTGATTTTTTCTAGGCTTTTTCACTTTTTACATCTAAACTCTAATTTGCAATCTAAGTACTAAGGGAAGTATTACAAATAATAAGGCCAAAATGGCAAATAATTTGGACTACAATGGAGCACTGAATTTAAAATCCTAACATTATTAGAAAAAAAAAAAAAAAAAAAAAAAAAAGCAAGCAGAATGGTGAGCTTCAAGACTACATTAATCATTCAACGTCTAATTTCTGTATGAAGGATGGAGTCCAGTTTCATAGTAAAGATCAGAAATCTGCAATCCAGAAAATTTCAGTCTGAGAGGCAGCACCAGGTTCTTTAACACCTTTTGCCTCAGAATTATCATTGTAGATTTTTCATATTATGAACTGAAATAGTAACCTACAGAGTAACTCAACAAAGAATGCCATGAAGTTCACTTCCTAAAGTCTATTCTGAATCCTCTATCTAAAAATAAAATTTCTATGAGACAGTCATTTCATTGTACACGTAATGGTGACCCACTTGACAGTCTATCCATCTACATGCTGAATGCAGCAAACAAAAAGCTTTCTCTCAGGTTTAAGCATCTTAGATTAGAGTCCAACTGTATTACAAGGTCTAGCTAAACATTCTAATTTCCCTTTTCACACAGCAAAATCAGTTCACATCACATGTTATTTTACAGAAGATCATGTGTCTATTCTGATACTGAAACCTACCTTACAGGCAAAATACGTATTCCAAATAAATATCAGAACTCGTATTTATGTTTTAACAACAAATAAAATCAAGAAAATATTTACTTCTATCAAGCAGATATCTCACTACTCTTACATGCCTTCTCACGGTGAGACTCTGCTGATGGTTTTCTGGGTGCATGAATCAAGCTGAAGTATAAGCACCATCTTTGCCACCAACCTGTGGCAAACATGGGGAACCATCCACTGTACCTATGTAAGGGAATCCAACACCTCTGTTGTCACCTATCAAAAGTAGTACAAACAATAAGGAAAAAATACAGCTATGCTTCATCATATTTCTATTCTCCATGACCTTTCTACACTGGCAAAAGAGAGCACGTATCAAAGGAATGGATATCTAAGAGCTTCAGGACTAATTTCACAGCCTAATGTGTGATGTCCTTATGTGTGCTTGCTCTCAGCTTTCTCAGCACAAGGCTTTTCAAAAAATGTTCTAACACCAACTGCACTGTACCAACACTGTGGGCTAGGAGATGACAGAAAGAGCCTGGACAGTCCTGCTGTAAGTTAGATGCAAGCTCAACTCTGCTTCAAACTGATCAGAAGGCACACTATGGCTTAGTAAAAGCTAAAGTCTCAGCAACTGAGCAGAGTTTAGACATACAGCTGAGACCAGAGAATGGGTGTACAAGATTAGCAAAATATCTGAGTTAGAAAAACAGTAATTTTGACCTATGGCACCCAATTAAACTACAACTCTTACCTAGAAGTTTTCTGCTGTAAAAACTCCTGGAATTTAGTGCCATATGCCAAGCAAAGCCACAATGAATGAAATGTTCAGAAGGAGTTTCCTGTTATTCCTGTCACTGAGTTAGACAGCTACGAAGCTAAGCCACAGGCAGAGCTCACTACAGCATCATTTGCATACTCCTTTCTGCATCTTGGACATGCCATTGTCACAGTCTCATGACTATTCAATGCAAATATATCTGAGATGAGCAGTAAGTCTTGAAGAGCAACTTACCCAGCCTGACCTCATGTGTCCCCCTAAGCTGTCAAAATGTCCAACAAGTCAGAAAAAGGGTTTCCGCCATCCATTCGCCCTCATAACACTTATATTTGCTATCCTCCAAAATCCACATTATTCGTATCATATGAAAAAGAACTCTCTGACCACCTAATACAGAAAAACAGAGATATGAAAAAAGGATGCAATTCCTTTCTGAAGACCATGTGGCCACTACACCAGAAAGATTTCCCAAGCCCAGTATGAATGACTTATTTTATTCATCAGGAAGATTAGATCTCCTGGTCTATTAAAATTCATGCTCTTAATTATTGGGAAAAATATGCAATTGCAAAGTAAGAAATCCATTTTTAGTCTGGAATAAAAACACTTGGAAGAATCATCACTGAAAGCATAAAGACAAGGCTGG
>NC_139800.1:33029771-33184771 GCF_965231275.1 Zosterops lateralis | reverse complement strand
ACTTCCTCAAGTACACTGCATTTCTTTCCTTTTCCTTAAAAAAGTAATTTCAAAAGCTGCAAAAAATCACTGTTCCTTGTTTTATAGACAATGCATGCCTGCATCCTGGTACACATACAACATTGCAGGTGAAGTTCCAAATTGTGACAGTAAAACAAACCCAGATATAACTGAAATTGCATTTTATGACAATCAAGTGCTAGTATTCTGTAATCCCAAAAGCAACAATTACTTCACAGACTTCATTAGACAACTTATAATACCACACAGCTCTTCTGAGGCAAAGACACTCCTTTGTATGTGTATTACCTCAGCACGTGTGCAGCTCAGACTTAACAGACTTTTGGAAAAATAATTATACTTTAAAAATACCTTTATTTTCTCCTTTGCATCTTGTTTAAAGGATATATATACAAAACACTGTAAATAGTTTCACAACACATTAGTATAGGAAAACATGTCTGGAAAGTAAAATATATTACTGCTTCTCTGACTGAGAAACAACCAGACTTGTACTATTTTTTTTAAAGTGTTAGCTGTAAGCTACCATAATTAATTTGATATAAAAAATCAAAATTAAAAATGACATCATTAATATTAAAAATCCCATGAGTTGCAAATATAAAGTTAAAATTATACTTACTTATGTATTTCAAACACAAAAAATACTGTTACTTTTCTATAACGGATTTGAGCGTGGAAAAAGTACAACTTTGCAAGCAAGCTATAATTTATACCTGTCCTTTTTATAAGAGTAATAATCTCAAAATAAAAGACAGTTTGCAGGTAGAGGAATACAACCATTTGAAAAATGTTATTAGTCTTTTCCATCATTAAATTCTAATTATTTACTTAGTGCGTTGCATCACGTAAATTGGTTGATTTCAGTTCCATATGACTTTCTCCAAAGCCTGAGCCTTCAAGCAAACAGAGATAAATCTTTTGCTTTCCTCAGTGTGCTTCAGTGTTACATAGCATTGAAATCCATTATGATTTAATTTCATCTTGTCTGCTACAAGTCTCTTTTTCTACAGTATTTGTTATTTGCTTTAAAAATTGTATTTTGACACTTTTGTGATGATTTTAACTTACTTTTTAAATGAATTGAGCATTTCTAAAAACTGGACAACAATTCTGTCAAGTTTTGGCCCACAGAGGGTGCAACAATGAGAAATTTTTATTGTATATAAATTAAATGAATGAGTTTTCTAACAAACCCAAATAATTGTAATGTAAAAAGCATTTTGTTAGGATTATGTTTCAGCAACTGAAATGATCAAAAATTGTAAAATGGAATTTACAACACCACACTTACAATGTGATATCTGCCTTTTTTTTAATGCTGTATTATTACCAAGACAGAAAATTAAGCTCAAATATGAACTTCAAATAGCCACATTGCAATGGTAAGTATATTGGACTAAATCTAGAATTGCCAAAATAAATTAGAGCTACCCTGTCAAGCTAAGTTCTTTTTATAATTTCTATTTCAGTCAAAATCAGTGTTTTGAAGACTCTACTATATAAATAGAGTCTAATAAAATGAAATCATTGAAAAATTAATGTTAAAAACCAGTAAGTCATACTCTGAAAATACATCTTGATGGATTTTTGCATGGCAATAATGGGTACAGTTTTGAAAAATTTTCTTTATGTATTCCTCATATGGATCTAACCTTTCGTTTCAGTTTAAAAATCTGCTTTTTTTGACTAACAATCTTAGTTATGATTAGTTATCTAGTTATGATACAGTAACTGAAAAACAAAATGAATACATAGTAAGATGTAAACATAAGAGTTCTGTAAAGCAGACTGAAATTTTTCATCACACAGATTACCAGAATAGCCAAATAAAAGGCAGCAAAAATTTGTTCTCACCAAAACAAGTGCTACATTGACTAGATTAGGTATACAGTATTTTAGAAAGGTGTATTTTACCTCTAATGGAAAAAACCAGAGATATTCTTGGTAACAAAGCCAACACTAAAAAATTCATTTTTGCCTGACTCAGTGTAATCTGAACAGCAAGAGAAGTTCAAACCCAGAAGAGTCTAACACATGCAACACTGATGTTACAACACATGTAACACAGTGTTACACTCCTAGCTACTCAGTATCTGAAGAAGATACGTTACTGTGTTAACAGACTGTAAGCATGTCTCACAGGCTGAGCTTTCAGGTAGGCATTAATCTGAACATGCTCAAGAAATCAGTATTTCATAGCAGAAATAAAATTGCACTTAAACCATCTTCTCTTCTTAGGAAGGAGTGATTAAAAAATTGTAATAGGAAAATGAATAGGTGTCCACACTGCTTTGGTGTCTTATTATCCAAGCTTCTATTCCAAATCCACTGCATTCTGATCTTGCAGTCAAGAGACCAATGGATGAGTCAGAGGGTTCCTCTCAATCACGTTTGACTTCAGAATTTCACAAATTACCAGAATTCTGGTTATCTAACAGGTCAAGAAGAAGGTAATCACTGTGTTTTCCCCTCCAGAAACCCCAGATGGGCAACCAACACAATAATCATTACCTTTCCGAAATTTACACTGGATAGTAAAGATAGCAATGGGAAATTTTGCTATAATCAAAATTCAGTCAAAATAAGCATCATGACACAGTCCCAAAAGGCATACTTCAGCCTTTCACCCAGAGCAAAACTACATGCTAACAAAATCTGGGATATTTGTTACAGCAGAATGCAAGAAAGGCTTTTCATTTTACTCTTTGTGTTGTCACTTTTATTTAAATGATATGGTTCTTTCTCCCTTTAATTTGTTTCTATCATTTAGGAATTAAAACCTTTGAAAAGCAATCACAACTTCTAGACTGGGAAACTATCTAACATTTTGTGAGAAATTTGGAAACAATAATCAGTCTTTCATCTTCCTATAATTTTCTACTCCCATGGGCTCTCAAAATCCATACAGGACAAAGGGAATTATTTCTTGCCTTTTTCCAAGGCAGATCAGAGATCATGTCTCTCAGGCAAAATTAATTCAAAATCAAGACAGATTGATACTTCAAATGAGTCCAAGTCATTAAACATTTGCATTGAAATTTTTGTGCCTACTGGATTTTTCATTTATATTTATATTTGTTTACATCATCTCTAGAAGTGTAAGTTAAAGATTAGCCAATTTCTTATGGAAATAAGTATCTCACAGAAAATAAACAGTTCATTTATCAAAACCATATAATGTCCTTCCAAATGAATGGAACATCAAGACACAGTTCCAGCTATAACTATACAAGCTCATTAACTAGATCATACTGGTATGACAATTTGCTGGTTTTATGACTAGCAGTATTTAAGTGGTTATAATTACAGCATCTGAAAGGTAGCGTCCTAGTAAGATGAATGGAGAACATCAAAAATATGTTTTTTCCTAGTTGGCAGCCATATCCCCTAATGTAGCTAATGGGTTTTTTTGGTAGTCAGCATTTGTCAGGACAAGACAAATAGCATGTCTTTTGACTTGCATAAACTTTTCCAACCTTCCCTGCTTTGAAAACAGTACTAACAAAAAACATGTTCAAGTATAAAACTAGCTAAATCTACATGTAAAAACCATAGTCACACCATTCATCTTTTTAAACTATGGTTTGTCTACTTTTTAAAATAACAATGTACTATTCAATAGTAATTGATAATAGTCATATTCTTTTTTTAAGGAATTTAATATCAGAAAATTTAAAAATTAAAATTAGCTGTCAGAAAATAGTACAGATAACCAAAATAGCTTCCAAATTTCCATTTGGTTCCTCATCACTTCTTTTTCTATTTTGTAGATCAAATAAATGCTTAGTATTTACACTGGATTATTTTGGGTTTAATGCTAATTTCTGACCCAGTTTTAGAAGAGGCACGAAATTTAATCACATTGCAGTAAGCACATTCCAAAATATTCAGAATTGCATAGCACGATGAAACAGGTCAAGCATTAAAAAAGTCAGGTGTGTAGAAACGGGATGTAAAACAGAGATCAGAGGAGTAGAGACAGAACATTGCCTAAAATATCCAAATAAAAACCAAAAATATTGTATATTAATCTCAGAACTAGCAAACTTCACAGAAGAAAATAGTGGAATCGACTATATGTATGTGAATGATTCTACTTCACTTCAATGCAACACGAGATCTACCCAGTAAACTTTTTAATTCCCAAGAAAACCTACAAAAAATGAATTTTGTTTATAAGACAAAAATAAAAAGCAATACAATTTAAATAATTCCTTACAGCATCTTATGACATTTGATAGTGGGGAAAAAAACCACACCAGTAAATAACACACAAGTGCTCTGCAAAAATTGTTGACTGTAATTTGAAAATTTCTTCTTAACATATTATAGCTCTCCTTTCTCTAATAGGCAGCTTAGATTGTTACAGGTGAAGATACATAAAAACAAATGAGAAAAGAATAAAGATATCAGAAATCAGTTCACTGTAATAAATTTAGTCTATATGACACAAGAGCATTAGTCTTCAGTCAAAAAGGGTATGTAATTTAGCTGAATTATACAAGAAATAAAGTATTCCATATTTCTCAGCTATCCTAACAATTTCCTCTATTGATTTATCTGACTTAATCAGAAAACACTTTTTTGGTACATCATTGAAGAATTACTTGAAACAGAAAACATAAATACTATCAAGTAAGGAAAAAATGCCAAACCAAAGCCAGGACTTCCAGAAACAAAAGATGGAACTGTAATAGCTACACATATGTATTGGAAAACACTTTACAGCCTGATAATGGTGGGATAAGGAAATACTGACATATATTGAATATGTGTGATGGCAAAATTATCTTAGGTCAGACCAAGGAAAGCTGAGAAACAAAAAAACAAAACAAAACAAAACAAAACAGAACAAAAAACAAACAAACAAACAAACACACAACAAAAAAAAACCCTAACGCCCCCCCAAAAAAGCCCCAAACCTAGTAAAACTAAATAATAATCAACCCATGCTATTTATTGGATGGTATGTTAACCAGAATTGTAGTGCAATTGGAAAAAAAAAATCTCCAGAGTCAAACAGCTGAAACAAATTTCCAACACTAACAGGTGTGCAGGATTTATTTAAAAGTAGGTTTAGATTGCTCCTATGCACTAAATTCCAGATAACAGCTGGGGTGCATCTTCCATTTCCATGCTCCAAAAGGTTGATACTGTCATGAACTTTTCTATGATATCAACTAAAGTACAAGAGTAGGGTCATTTCGGAGTCTTTCTTCAAAATTTTGGGTGAGGAAAAACAGTACTAACAAAAAACATGTTCAAGTATAAAACCAGCTAAATCTACATGTAAAACCCATATTCACACCATTCATCTTTTTAAACTATGGTTTATATAACACTACGTACACTATAGGTAACACTAGGTAACACTATAACACTAAGGTAAATCCATCTAAAAACGTAACAGTAAACATAGACATGCACTGTCTATAAAACAAGTATTCTCCTACATTAAACATTTTACCCAAATGCTCATACCCTATAAAATACGAAAAAGTATATTACAGACACCCAATAGAACCATAGAATCACCAAGGTTGGAAAAGACCTTGAAGATCATCAAGTTCAGCCTCTCACCAAAGGCATCACGTCAACTGAACCATAGCACTAAGTGCCACATCTAGTTGTTTATTAATCCAAAGATACAGTAATATTCAGCATATAGTAATGACATAAATTTTTAAAAGTTAGTCTAAATTAAGACACAGTAAAACTATAATGAAAATTATTACAGCATCATTGCAGAAATCCATGTTACAACCTGTGCTTTTTATGAGAACTTGAAAAGAACAAGGGCAAAAATCAGCTGAAGAAACTCCAGAGTGAAGGTGACAAGACGGTCCAGAGAGATAATATGTAGCACATACATGATATTTTATTTTACTTTATATTCAATTTTTTCCCTTCCAAATACTTGAATATTCCACAGGTATCTGTCTACATCATTACATGCAGGAACTACTGTGGTCTAATAATATCAGTACAAGGTCTTTCAAGTATGAAAACCATTGCCTGTGAGTATACAATTTAATATCACCCGAAGAGATTCAGTCTACCCAGGATTTCTTCAACCTACAGGCACATCTGATGCCAAAATCTACCTGCTAGAATGTGACCAAGTGTACTGGCGTTTAGCATACAAGAAACAAAGACTACCTTAATTAACACACTTTCCAACAACAGAAAACAGTATCTGAGCTTGAAATAAAGTGTAGGAATCTGTTAAAGATCTGAGTTCCTCAAAACCTTCCCAAAGCAGACAAGAAAATGAGAATACACTTACTGCTTATGTGGGCTTCAGCATATTTGACCGGACATGTACTTTCTCCCTTGCCTTATTATGTGTGAAAGAATTTAGGCTCTTCATCTTAATTTGAATAGGAACCTGCACTATCACTAGCATATACAGATCTATAGCTCTATTTACTATTTATTTTCAGAATTTAATACTGCTCACATAAACACATTTATTTCTGACTATGCCTAAAGTTGCTGCAATTACAGAAAATACTTCAAGTCTTAAACAACCTTATTATGTGAGTAATTTGATGATGTGAAGACAACTTCTTGCGCTCGAGAGAAAGCAAACTACTTCTACAAGACACCATGAGAAGGACCAGCAAAGGCAACTGCAGGTACAAAATTAACATCTAAAAATGTATCTGTCACATTCTTATTTTTATCTACTTGCTGATGCACTTGATGTAGATTTCTGTAATGCCTCAGAACTGGAAACTCTTACTGTGCTAATTATTAAATCTAAATAGTCTAATTAGACTAACTACTGCACAATGCTTTCCTTCATCCACAGACATGCACAGTACCACAATTCATAGTATTCTCTACCTGAGAGCTGAGTTCCAGGACATAAATTATTATTTCCTGTTGAATGACAATGGTATTTCCACTCCACTAAAAAGGCCTTCCACTGAAAGACTTTTAGTCAGTTATAATTAACATGCATCCTAAAGGCCACATTAGATCAAGCAGAATTACTGCATTATAAAAACAAAGGTCTTAATGTGTAAATTTAAGAAAACTGTGATAAGCTGGTGAAGGACTTCAGAATCTCTTCTTGTCTTATTATCCCTAGTATTGATTGAAATCTCTCCACCTTGAAATTGTTGGTGAGGACAAATCTATTGAGTCTCATTAAATCCAGCATAGGAATGAAGTCCCCAGAGCATTTGGGACCACTAAAGCAGATGCTACACATTTAGAAAAATACTCTCTATCCTTGAGAATATGAACTACAGCTACAATATGAAATAGATATCAATTTATTTCTGTAAAAGCTCCTAATGTAAAGGAGTTATTGTAGAACACAGCATCCTGAAAATTTAAAACTTAGAGAAAACAAGTTTATGAAGTCAACCCAACTTGATAAAACAGATTACATATTTTTACACGCTACTCACTACAGCTAGAATTGAAAATCTGTGGTCCTCACTATATTTATACATCATTCAATGCAAGTTTATGGCCTCATTTATCAGAAATATTTTTTCTTTTTTTCCGCCTACTGTTTTATATTACACATTAACATCAGCACAAAGATCTGTTTTTCTCAATGGTACCCTGTTAACATGAACTTCGAATATGTGAGCCAACCATACTGCGTGAGCTACAACACATAGTGCCTATGTGACCACTAACAGAGAGGTCATTGATCTTGCTGTAAGGGACAATATATCATAGGATGTACACGCTGATAGGCTCAATGCCATTTGAAGAAGTAGGAAAATATTCCTTTGTGACTGTATTTGTGGAATAGCTGACACATCCTTATCTAGCTGTTGCAGACTGCATATTATTAATGCAGGGAAGACAAACAGAACACAGATTTGTCTGCCAATAGTTTGTGCCCCTCTCATTCATGCAAAAAATA
This sequence comes from Zosterops lateralis, assembly GCF_965231275.1. Classification (NCBI taxonomy): domain Eukaryota; kingdom Metazoa; phylum Chordata; class Aves; order Passeriformes; family Zosteropidae; genus Zosterops; species Zosterops lateralis. The sequence continues at coordinate 33,176,856 of NC_139800.1, read as the reverse complement.
GACATTTATAATATTTCTATACATGCTGAATTTTCCAAAAACCTGCTGACTTCGACAGGACTGCATATCTTATGAATTGAAAAATCCACATTACTTTGAAGCAATTATGATTGGCTGTTTTATACAGTTCTGATCAAAAATACAGTATGACTGTCATGATAAAAGAACTCCTTTCCCCTTCCAAAGTTCTCTCAACTCAACTTGCCACAAACATCAGCTCTATTCCACTGTGACTTAAGGAACTGCATTTACTCCTTTTTTAACTTTTTTTTTTTTTTTTTTTTTTTTTTTTTTTTTTTTTTTTTTTTCCCATATTTTTTCAAGTTCGATATTTTACAAAAAGACAACTTAGGAGTTCCACAATAGTAATTTTTAGCAGATATGAGTTGGCTTTTGCTGATTAAAGAGGTTTAAGAGACCTTACTCTTTTGTTTAAAAACATTGAATTTAACATCTCCAAACCTGCAAATTTTTGTAAGTTGGCAGTATTCGGCAGCTACCAAAAATTAGGGCTTATCTTCTAAACCACACCATCCTTTCTATAAGGTAAGATAGGCAGAAGCTTTCGGTCCTGCCTAAGACTGACTAAGAACTGTAAACCAGCTTCCTGAAGCAATCCTAAATATTCAACCAAGCCAGATTAGAAGTGGCTTGACCCTATAGCTATATCAATATACCCATCAATTTTACATTGCAACTATTACTTAAGCAACTATTTTTCACAAGAAAGATCAAATTCTTTCCCAATACTGAAGAAATACTGGCAAAATCTTTACTGTGCAAGGTAAAGTAACCTTTATAAAGTTTTTTCATGCTTTAAAACAGTCTCATGAAAATCCAGGGTTTTTTTTTTCATATCATATTGTTGTAGAACTTGTATGAAGGAATGTGGTTTTATACACAGCAGTGAAGACACATCATACTGTCCTCTTTTTTTTTTTTTTTTTGAGTGACTCGAATCCATTTAACACCTTCAGAAGCATTGACTAGAGAATGGAAAATAAAAAACTATCAACTCCTGACACCTCTATTTTCTTTTTTTTCATTCTAGAATTTACTCTATCTTGCCCCAGATAAATTCCCTCTGCCTTGTACGTGTTCTGAACAGCTTTGATAGAAAGACTACCTGTAGCTTGACTGAAATACTATTGCAATGCAGAAATTATTTAATATCTATCATCACTGCAGTCAAATATACTGCAGAGTTTTCTAGGGTGTTTGGTTTTTTTCCCACTCTTTTTTATATGCAGCAGCTCTTTATGCTGGTATTCCACAAAATTTATAATTACCTTAGCAAACCACATCACATGATACATGATCACAAGTCAAGTAGACAAGAAAGTGCTGGGCACAATGAGCTATAAAATGCTAACGCATCTCTAGAAACCCAGTACCGATTCTGGTTTGACTCAGGCCTAGCTTGACAATTTTATTACAAACTGCACACTCTTAGGAAGATGACAAAGGGAAGAAAAATTTTTGGGAAAAAGCACTGGAAATACACAACTTCAGAAAGCAGTTCCAAGATAGTAGAAAGTTGTGAAAATTGTTTATACAAATTCTTTCTTGCCTTCTTCCTTCTTAATCTTTCTAAAAAGAAAGCAAGCATATCTTCTATATTTCTTACAGATTGAAAACCACATATAATTTCATAAAACTAAAAGAAGTTCTGAGTAGTGCATATTTAACAGATCATTAGGGTGAACATTTTCTCTTACATTCACCAAAATCAGAAAACTGTTCTGCAAATGTATGTATTGTTCCAGCCATTTCAAAAGACAATATAGCAATATTTTTTTTCTGGTTAATTTTTATAGAACAGGTTTTTGTATCTTAAAACTAAAATTCTTTGTGATTCATACAAATACTTTGTTTAGTGAAAAGAATATCTTCCCCTGAACTGTAAAAATCAATTTGGAGAATGGAGTAATTGAAAGCTCCTGTCCTCCAAAACAGGAAGAAGAAAAACACAGTTAACCCCAAATTAGAAAAAGAAATTTATATGCTTGGCAATTCAATCCTGTTTTACTTCAGATGCAATGAAATCTTAGTTTTTTAAGGCTGATCAGTTCAATGTATGCAAGGGTCCATACATGCTAGGATGCAATTAGGCCAATAAACTTGGATACTCAACTGTATTTTGGCAATAGTAGAAAGCCAGAGATCTAGAAGATACAACAGCACAAAGAGTTTGATTAGTCTGTGCATTGATATTGTACAGATGGATATTAAAATGAACCCTATGACCATAAAGCAGAATAACATAATTTTTGATATGTTGTTTCAGCTGTGTGAGCATATTCCTGGTCTTGAAGTACTTTTTGTTTATCAGCATTGAGAGCCTCTAGCTGCTTTATCAGCTCAGCCTGCTGTGTTGTATCTTCAATGTTTTGTCTGTGAGATTCTTACCTCCCCCAACTCCTTCCTGTGCAAAACAAGCAATAAAAAGAAACTAAGAAAAAGAACAATGACCTCTGTTAAAAAATTGTATGTAAATAATTTTATTGTAGATAATGAGCATCCTATCTTAATTTATTTTTCTGTCAATTGCCTTAAAAACACTGTAAGTTACATATAAAATATTTATCATACACTTTTGAGAAATATCTACAAAACAGTTAACTTTCAAAATGGAATGCCTTTCTATTTCCCTGTAATACTTTAACTAAAATAAATAAATTTTCACTGCTTCATCTTTTTTAGTCAATATTCAGCTAACTCTTTAACAGTAAGAGTCAAAATATAAAATAGATAGAACACATCAACTGTAAATAAGTTTATTTTTTTTTACCTAGAACGATCAGAAAAAGATAAAACATTTTCCTGAACTTGCAAAGTATGTGTGAAGCAAGCTTTTTTCTGAAATGCATCTACTCCCTAGACACATGAATATGTTTGCTGATAAATTACCTCTTGTCTGCAGGTATGGCATATTGCAACAACCATAAAAAAAGTAAGCAAAAACTTTGGTGCGTATTATATAACATAATAAAAGCCCTATAAAGACAGTAATCGGAATGGTGTTGTAACGCAACCATAGCATAGATCTAGTATAATCAGCTTTCTTGATAATTTTACAGTACCACTGATGATCAAAGTACTGTAATACTTACTATAAACAAAAATTAAAACTTCTAATATTTTCTGCAACATATATTAAAAATACAGATGACTCTATTAATCCCTGTTTATATATTTTCTACTTAATTCCCTTGTAATTCACAAGCACAGAGACACTGCACACTAGTATAACACAGAGATATCAAAATATATATTTAGCACTCCAACTGATTTTGTTCCTTACTTCCTCAAAGAATTGTCTCTGTAACCTCTAACACATACGTAACATTTGTGTGACTAGAATTGTCATTAACAGGACTTATCATTCCATTTTTCTAGTGCTCTTGGAGATATCCAGGCAAAGATTAGTGTACAAAAGGTAAGCAGCAATTCCAACTTCATTGTCTTCTTCCAGGGAAAACACAGAATGACAAATAAACAATTTTAAGGGAAGTTCATAATTTTTTTAAAAAAAGCCTATGCCACTAATTAGGGTTTTTGTTTGAATGATTATTCAATATAGATACATCTGAAAAATTATATAAGAATTCAGATTACATGTACAATACGACAGTCAGACAGTTTTATTTTGTTAAAAAGCACCATTTTAGAAAGTCTGTTAACAGAGCAACAAAGGATAATATTAAGGAGACACTAACCAAGCTTACTAGGATTTAACACTGTCCTGCTGTTTTGAATGAATTGAAAAATGGTCCCCCAAAGTTAACAAGGGTAGAGATACATTAAAGACTCCTGATGTAAGAAAGTGCAACTGCAGTATGTATTGCATATGTACTATTTTACTTCTGTTCAGAAGAACAGCAGCAGAAATATGCACACAGCAATACATAGATTAGTGCTTTCCAGGCTTCCAAACAAACACTTCTTTAATTTCCCTGACTGCATGTATATAGTAGAAAACAACACATCTTTTCACTGCAGTTAAAATACAGATTATATTAATTTTGCACAGGTTCTCCAATCAGATCTTCATTTTATTGTGGAAGAGCAAAACATGGGATAAGGTTCAATCCTCAAGGCCAGTGTGCTATATTGCTGCTCTCTAATTTGTATGCAAACATCAATGCAGTTATCTGTGTCTGTCACCCGAGAATGCAGTATTATGTGTTCTCTAATGGTCTGCCTACAAAGTGTATTAAGGTCAATAGGAGTCTTTTTTGTTGACTTTATCAGACTCCCATTTATATCCTTAAGGGGAAGCAGTGGAACAAGGAAACTAAATCTTTCAGCCACACAAGAACCACAGCACAGTCAGAACACATTAACATGTTTGCTTACGTAAAATTCAAGGCTTTTTAAGAGTAAGGAAACTCAGTCACAGTTCCATTACAGTACATTTTAGAAATCAAACTTTATTTATTCATACTTGTACTTTAACTTGCCTTTGTCTTTAGTGAATAAGGCACTATTTTTACATTGTAAATCAGTGCGGGAGCCTTCTTTTATTTCACTTCTACAGACCAATATGTAAATTATGCTAACCTTACCAGGCACTATTCAGTACCAATGTGCAATACAAACAAACATACATAAATAAGTACCCTTGATAACAGATGAGCAAAATCATAAGGGGAGCTTTAAATTAGGAATGGCAGGGATCAAAGATGTTGATGAAATGACAAGTGAGTGACCTGTGCCTGGACTTGGCAGACGAAGGCAGACAGGTAGATACGGGCAGAAAACACCTTGTGATGAGCAGCAGAATATTCAGGGAGAATGTTCACTTTATGCACATAAATAATGGAGTGCTCATAGCATGAGAGAGGTTCTTAAGAGTCTTCATGGTGACAGGAAAAACTGGATAAATTGTCTTCACGAACAACTCAATCTTAAAAAGCCAGTCAAGTTCTGGAGAAATGGGTGTGGGAGTCTTCATGAATATCAAGCCACCCAAGTTTGTTGCAGAATCCAGGGCAGGCTGAACTTCAGGGAAAAATGTCCAGGCTTAATAGACTTATGAATATTAACTTCTCCAGCCACAATGTGCTTAAAGCTAATTTTAATGGCCATGCAATCCATGGGGGAAATCCATCTTACAGGGGAATATGTAGTAGCTGATTGAGGAAGGCTGTAACTTCCTAGTACCTCAGCCTATGGGGAAAGGAGGAAAGCAATATGCAGGCAGGAGTTTAGGATAAAAGGAGGCCATGTCTTCCAAAACCTCAAGATAGACCCCATATGGCCTAGTGGACTCTCTGCCTTTGATTCCTGCAGGACTCCTCTGCCTCCTTTGTAGAAACTGGCCTTTTACTGTGTGATTTTCCACATACTGGGAAATAAGCCCAATCACGTATCTATCTGAAGCTGCTGTTCAAATGGGCACAGCACATCTCCATGGAAGACAACAGGAGGAATGAGAGATATGTCTGCACCTTCTGAACTCAGTGAGATCACAGAGACAAGGTGAGACAACTCACATTACTGAAGCACTGCCATGCATGGCTACTTTGGATAGGTTCTTTAGGAAGGCCTATGTTCAAAAGGTCCTGGGAAACTAGAGCAGTCAACTACATCTTAGTCCCTGTGAAGGTGATGGACCATGTAATGGAGATGATGATCACAAGGAGTCATAAGAGAAATAATATTTACAGATTCATAGAATATTCTGAGCTGGACAGGGACCACAATGATCATCAAGTACAACTCTTAAATAAATGGCTCATACACAACCTTGACATTATTAGCACCACGCTCTAACCAACTAGCTTGGCAGCTTTCTCTGAAGGAATTACTACCTCAGTGGATAAGGGATGAGCACAGGCTGGTTTTTTTTGATTGTAGTAAGACATTTACATAGTCGCACATAAAATACTATAGACAAACTAATGAGATATAGGCTAGATAAGTGGACAGTAAAGTTCCCTTCAACTAGTAAAACTACCAGTTTTGAAGTTTGAAGAGTCATTATCAATGACTCTAATTCAAGGCCAGGCACTAAAGGAGTAGCCTAGGGGCTAACATCAGGGCCACTACTTTTCAACATCTTCATTCATGACCCAGATAATGGGACAGAATGCACCATGGCAATTTTGCTGATGATACAATAAAGGGGGATGGCACAATGGACATTTCAGCTGCCACTGAGAAGGACCTTGGCAGTCCGGACAAAGGGCTGGACAAGAACCTCATGAAGCTCAACAAAGACAAGTGCAAATTACTGCCCCTGGGCGGTAATAATCCTGTCTAAAAGCACAATCTGGGAACAGACAAACTGGAAAGCACCTTGTCAGAAAACGACCTGGGGATCGTGGTGGACACTGGAATGGCCATAAGACAGTAATGTGGCCTTGTGCCAAATGCCAATGACAACCTGAGCTGCACAGAGGACAGTGTTGTCAGCAGGGCAAGGGAGGTGGTCCTTCCCCTCTAGTCAGAAGTTTTATGACACATCTTGGTGCTATGTTTGGTTCTGGGCTCCCCAGTACAAGAGAAACATGGACATGGCTGGAAAAAGCCAATGAAGGGCCACAAAGATGATTTAAGTATTACAGCATCTGCTATACACAGAAAGGCAGGCTGCTCAGCCTGGAGAAGGGAAAGTTCAGTGACAACTGAACTATCAACATCTATAAATACCTGATGACAGTCTAGAAAGAAGATGCAGATGGACTCTTGTAAGTGATGTTCAGTGACAGGAAAAGCAGCAATATGCACCAATAAAACTGGACGAAATTAGAGCTAAACATAGTAAAAATATTTTAATCCATTGAAAGTGGCCAAACACTGGAAGAGCATACTCAGAGAGGTTGCAGAGCCTCCATTCTTGGACATACTCAGATTGGACACAGTACTAGGTAAGCCTGCTGTAGCTGATACTGCTGGAGCAGAGGGCTGGATCTGCTGGAGGAGCATACTACACCATCTCCAGAGGTGTCTGCCAGTTTCAACCACCCAGTGATTCTCTGTGATTCTGTCACTAATTTGCTTGTCCTGTGCTCAGAGTATTCAACATCAACCTCAAATATTTATTAACACGCTTACTCTGAGCAGCAAACAATAAAAACTCTACAACACAGACTCCTTATCCTGTCACTGCAGCAGGATAAAGGTGTCAAGTCCTCAAAAAAATTATTGTCTTGGGTAAGCATGTAACAGAAGAAATAACCAAAACTTACTATTTGACTTTAACAAGTATAATGAGTTGCATTTAAAATACAAGAGCAATTAGACACACTCATACATGATATACAGGCATCTACACATACATACAGATACATAAAAATACATACATCTACATAGAAAATATATAAATTAGATGTAAACATGTACATATACAAATGGTGATAAAATGCTTCAACATACCATACACTTTAAAGAAACACAATTTTAAGAAAAAAGTCACCATGAGCAACAGTAATTGAAAAAATAACACTGTCAGCTAAGAAATGACAAGGTACTGCATATACTGTGCAAACTTTTTATTTGTCCTCTTGTCTCTGCTAAATCAGTTTCCAAATTCTGCAAAGAAAGCATTTGAAACGCATTAATGAAGAAGAAATAATTAAAATCTACTATGCAAGTAGTTTGCAAAGTATTTATGTATATAGATATATGGATGTGCACACACACATGCATACATTTACTACAGTCTAAGTACATACATACGGGTATATATGCACATATGAAAAATGTGAAATACCAGAAAAAAAAGGTGTATTTCAAATTTTAGGTGGCCACCTCTTCTTTATTCTAAGAAGTTTTCCTTAACTCAGTTGCTGGATGTGGAAGGAAGATCCTGAATCAAATCTTTGCAAAACAGCAGTTCCTTATTTAACTATGAAACTGATTAAACCTGTTTACTATGTAGAAGCTCCTAAAAAAAAAGCAGCTGTGCATTCATTGTTTTAATCTCAGAAAAATTCACAATATTGTGTACATGAACTAAGAACCACAGATATAGATTTATTTTTGAGACTGCTTGTTAAATCTGCTCTTATTTTGCACTGCTAATCCAATGCAAGGAATAGTTTCTTCAGGAAAAGAAACAGCATACAAGAAAATTTCTGACAGTGCTCACTGAAAACAATGCAAACAAGCAAAGGTCCACCTTTTACTGTAAGCCCTACTGTAGAAGTTAGTCAGTAAACTGCAAAGGTGTATCCAGGAAACACAGCAGGAAGGCAGCTTACTCAACCAAGACTTCAATCTCTACATAAACCTTGCTAGAGTTCCCTTAGAAGAGCACATCAGTCCTTAGGAAGCTTTGTATGACTATTCTCTCCAGAGTGTTTTGAGGCAAGAATGGAAATACAGATATTACAGCAACATCTAGAATAGAATTTCAGATGGTGGCAACAGCCTTGGACTTGTTTGGTATCATGCTACTCACAGATGCAATCACTCATTCTCAGTACAACAAATATTCTGTGATTCATTAATAATTTAAAATAAAAGCCTCCTTGTATAGTATCATCCCTAATCTACTGCCAAGAGTGTATCAGTTTTCCATTTACATACAGACTTAGTTAAAGAAATAAGAAAATGCACATTTTTCCCTTTCAGCAATGATGTCTCAAATACTGAAGTTATCAAAATATTTCTATAACTGAAAAGTGAATAATGAAATCCTAAATAAATTAAATTCCTTAAAGTTGCATATAAATGTCTTAAGGGTATTTAGATGTATCAGAAGTGTACTACAATCAAATTCCTTGAAACTATACAAGAACTATCATATCCTGTTGTTGTGGGTTGAGAGCAAAATGAATGAGAGGCTCCAAGTCAGAGATATAATTTAATAAGAAGAAAGATAAAAAGGTAAAAGTAAAATAAAATAAATACAATAACACAAAGGACCACTGACCGAATCAGAATACAACCTGAGCAGGATGGTGGAAGCAGTCCAGGTGAGCTGCTCTTCCTGAAGCAGTGATCCTGTAGAAAGGTCTGGGAGCTCTGGTCCTCTGGGAATCCAGTGGGTAAGGGCTGCTTGCACTGTCCCAAATCCCAGCTTATATCCAGGTGAGAATGCTTGGCTCCTCCCCCTGGGCAGAGCATCTCACAATAGCATGAGAAGTGTGAAATGGGTCCTTGATGGCCCATTAACAGAGATAACCCCTGGAGGGAGTTACCTGTGACTCATGGGCCATTAGCAGGAGACACCCCAAAAGTCATTAGCAGAAGACACCCCAAAGGCGTTAATGGGCCATTACCAGAAGAGGCAAGGGGGCTTGGGAAAACACTAGCCCACCTGGTTTCAACAGTTCATGAAGATGGTGATAGAATAAATACTTTGTGTACATCCTACACTGCAACCCAGGACACCTGTCAATAACAGTAACATTGATGTATGGAGCAAAATTCACAAGTGAGTGAGGAAGGAAATTAATTTGTTTCTTGACAAATACCAGGCAACATACCTGGTGTACCCAACAAATGAGTCACCATTCAATGTCACAGGCTAGGTAGAAAAACTTAATTTTTCCTTGAATAATGAAAAAATTAAAAATTATAGGAGACAGTTCACTATCAACACATAAAATTTTTTAAGGTAATAAGGTATTTATAACTTGCAGACAAATAATTGTAGGGTTTCTCCTCAGTATTTTTTTTCTCTGCAGCTAAACTTATTGAATATGTGAAGAAAAATTGTAATAGTTCATATATTCCATGAATAAATTCTATTTGCCTATTTCTAATACCACATCATAGAGTTGCAGAGGTTTTCCACAGAAGAGATTTTTAAAAAATCTAACATTACAATGCTTTAAATTCCCATCACCCACTGCAGGGTACAATACAAAGAATATGCAACACATTATTTTCTCATAAATACAACTTCAGAAGTTATCCAACGGCAGAATTTAAAATTAGAAAAAAAGAATTTTTCAGTACTTCATTTGTGACATATTTGACTTCAGCTTTTGGTTTCAAGTAGGAAATTAATCAGTTCAATCTTCTGAACATATTCTGAAAGCTCAAGATTTTTGGAAGCGTTACTGAAAGAGCAGAACATGAAAAAAAGGAAAGAAAAACCTTGTTATACAAATACCTTAGCTACTGAAATATTATATATTGATGTACAAAAGCTCAGCTGAATACTGAAATCTAAAATAGAATGGTTTGGGTTAGGAAGGATTTGAAAGGTCTAGTTCCAACTCCCCTGCCATGGGCAGGGAGATCTCCCTACTAGGTCAGGTTGCTCAAGGCCTTATCCAACCTGGACTTGAACACTGCAAGGGTCATCTGCAATGTCCCTGGGCAACCTGTTCCAGTGTCTCCTAATCCTCATAAGTAAAGAATTTCTTCCTAATCTCTATCCTAAATTTCCCCCTTTCAATTTGTATCTACTCCTCCTTGTCCTATCACCTCACAAAGGGCCCCTCTCCAGTTCCCCTGCAGGCCCCAGTCAGATCTCGGAAGGTTACTATGAGGTCTCCACACAACTTTCTCTTCCTCAGGCTGGGCAGCCACAACTTGCTCAGTTGTTGCAGTCTTTGTAGAGAAGGTGGTCCAGTCCTCTCATGGGCCTCCTCCAGAACTGTCCTTCTCATTTTGGGAACACCAGGACTATACAGGGCACTCCTGGTGGGGTCTCGCAAGGGCATAGCAGAGGGGGAAAATCACCTCCTTTGACCTGCTGACACACCTCTTCCAATGCAGCCCATGGCAAGGATTTCTTAGCTGCAAGTGCACATTGCTGGCTCATGATGATTTTTTCATCAACATCATGCTTTTGACCATGAAATAACCTGTAGTATTTTACACTCAATTTGTGAGTATCTGCATTTTTAAGACAATATGGAATTTATCACATTCCCTTCTTGTTGATAAAGTAGCCAAAAAAGCCAAAATGTGTAAACATGCTAGGTAATAACGTGAAAATTTACCTAGTACAAATACTCCTAATCTGGATTTTTAAATTACAGTCCATTTCAAATTCAAGCTTTTAAAGCCTACTAAAAAAATGCTACTTAAAATAGTTAGTCAAAACATTGAATAATTCAGTTATATGAGAGAAAATACATATTTACAAAAGACACAGAACAAGACAGCAATGAAAGGTGAATTTAAAAGAACTTCAAACATGAAAAGCATAAAAAAACAAGGCATGAGAAGAACAGCGATGCCCATTATGGAGTCACTATGAATTTACACCAGTTTTGTTATTTGTAGCTTCAAACCCTTTGAAAGTCACTTTCAAAGACAGCAGCTTTGTTTTCATGTTTTTTCCTATTATATATTATGACAGAAGTGAGAGCAATTTTTCAAGGTCCCATCTCAATAAAACTCTCATTTTTCAGTGGAACTAAAATTCCAGGCTCCTCTTGAGAGAAATGGCTGTTTCTTTGGAAGTTCTGACCTTCGGATTTCAGAAACTTCAAAAGTACTGTGCTAACTAGGAATTAACAAAAACAACCAACCCACTAGTAAGCAATCCCACTATCTTTTACTTCACCTCCACTTAAAATCTGCAAGTCTGATATTTTTTCATCTATATACAAAGCCTTTTGTTACTTGTTTGGGGAAAAATACAGTCATCCTGATACTTAGCAATAGCTGAAGTAACCTCCACCTAAAGAACAACCAAATAACTCAAATATTTAATTGATTCTTAAATATGGAGACAGATGGCTGATAGACAATTTTTCCATCTGTTCATTTTTAGGACATATAGAAAACTGACATATAAGCTCTGAGAAACACAAAAGCACAAAAAAAGTTCTCAGGAACTACTTTAGGCAGAAAACAGACTGAAGTCAACTTTCTGTACACTGTACATTATTTTTATGAATGTACATATCGAAAAGACAAACAATAAAACAATACTGTTAGCCTTTTAGCCACCTTTAACCACAGGTTAACAGGTATCTTCCTGATTAACTCTGATTAACTCTGATTTCAGCTAATATGACAAAACTTTAAAGAAATGTTTTTTAAAAGGACAAACTATCCATAGCAGCTTTTCTTTTCTCTCAATTTAAAGAAGTTGAATTTTATACCCAGTGATAGGAGGTTACAATAACAACCAGTCCTTGAAAGTGAAAAGTGGCACTTTTCTTCAATGGAAAAGGTTTAAAGACCAAAAAAAAAAAAAACAACGTTAACACTTCAGCCTTCGTACAGGTGACCATTTTTCCAAAGAAGCAATCTGTGATTTAGATCTTACATTTCTACCATCTCATACACATTTTAAAGGCAATGCTGGGCTAGCTTATTTTGATAAAGATTCTTTTTATTCTTGAAGACACAGGAGACTAACATGGATAACATCTGTATATAACACATCTTTAAGATTGTTAAATGCCATATTTGTTACTGAAAAACGTAGAAAAAGATGCTGATTCAACTCCCAAATTAAAGGGTAAGAGGTAGCCAACTGCACCCCTGCATGCAGTTCATTTCAGGCTGTCCCAATGGATGTGTACTAGTCAAGTTCTCTCAGGTATCTTCCAACATAAACTCTTAGTACTTCACACTGAAGTCTGTCTCTAGGCAGAAACTTTTGGAGAAATCTTGGAGAAGACTGAGGCAAAGACCATATTTAGTACCTCTGGGGTATCTATTAACTTTCGTAATTAACTCATCCCCAGGTCCCCAGCAGGTCTCCCTTTTTCTTGTTCAGCCTTTCACTGATAAGGCAGTTCAAGAAATTCTGGTTGTATCAGTCATTATTTGCAATGCTCAACTGCAGGTAGGTTACCACCACCCTTCAGTGTCCAGACAATGTTTCTTAACCAGTCCTTCCTAATTAGTAAACAGCAATTCCAACTCTGTGACATCCCTGGCTGTCTCAGGCAACACGCATCCCCAGAAGTACCCTCTTTTACACCCTAGACAACAACCTGACCTGGTTGTAACACCCCACTGAAATACCAAAAGTACTAACTCTCGTCCCTACAATTGCCCAACTCTTTCATTCATCAGCATGCCTCATCAGGCAGGAAGACAGAGACATAAAAGTTACTCTGACTGTGTTCATTGGGTAATAGATTTTCAATAACTTGTCCAGTATTACAAGCACTATATTTGACAATTTAAAAATTATTTCATTAGTTTGGCACACACTAGATTTTTCTCTCCCAAGAATCAACAAATCATTTCTTGGGAACCTTAGTCCTGGGAACCTTATAATCCTTTATAATAACCAGTCTGAAGAAGTCAATTTGCAATACCTTTACTTCTCATGTTAAGAGATCAGAATTAAGCTCTTTCAAAAGAGTTTCCATCACCAGAATAAGCCGAAGCATGACCAAAATTGCTAGTGCAGGAAAAAGGGTGTTTCAGGGTGAGGTGCAATTAGATAGCTATTGCAATGAATGTTCTTTGATAATGTAAAAGAACACAGCATTCCAAGTGTATGCTCATCATGTAAACAAAAACAATCCACTACCTAGATGTGTATATAAGCAGCTGTTGAAATAAGGTAAGCCATATTTGCAGCTCATTTCTTGGAGGAATTGAAAAAACACTAGCCAATTTCCACCAGAAAACAAGAGAAAGTATCATTTAAATAAAAGAAAAAAGATTCTGTACCATGAATTCAATAATTTCCTTTTTTTGCTTTATCATAAACTATGGAAACAACTTTTTAATATATTATAACCAATAATTAGACACTTTACAGAATAGAGACCTTTGGAGGCTAGGACACAATTTATTTGGAACTACATGTTCTTTCAAAACAACAAAGATTAAGTTTACTGCAACAAGATTATAGGTAAGTAAATTACAAATCAAGGAAAAAATGTGGTAATACTTTAAAGCTTTTATTATTTCACACTCATATATATATTATCTCAAAGTACAGCATCTTTTATTTTTTAATGATTAGATTTTAAGATGACTATTTGAAGTCAGATTCCTGCTTTGCAGCATCAATTTTTAAAAAGCTGTGGGTCTTAAGTGATAGAATGTAAATGAATGCAAGTCCCCACTGGTAGATTTGAATATATAACTTGCTATTTAAAGAAAATAACTTGTAGTGAAATGTCTGGAGAAGTTAATTCTCAAATAACATCCAGGAGTCCATTCTACTTCATACCTCTATTCTGGCATCATTGCTAGATTTTTCTTTTTTCTATTGTGCCTCCTGCTTCCTCAGTTTCTCCAAGTCATTTAGCAGGTCAGCACAGTATATATTTAATCCCTTATTTTCCTCCTCCCGGTTTTTTATAACCATTCTGTTTTGCTCCTCCTTCTTCTGTGCACACTCCTCAGTGTCCTGTTGAACAGTACCACAAGGGCCGATAAACAAAAAAGTGAGAACTAATCAGCAAATATAAACTGTGCAGTTTTACTCTCACAGCAGCTTCTATATTTGATGGCCAAGGTCACCTGTGTACTTTTATTGGCCTCTTTCATGCAGGTGGAAGGGTCATATTTTTTAGCTGGATGACAGCTTTGATGAGTACACATTTGCAAAGAGCCCATTAATTGATCAAGCTGCCTTTGATGCTGTCCCCAGCTATTTTTGAGACCCACACAGACATATCCTCCCAGACCTCAGCTTTATCAATTAATAATGCCAGTCCCATCAGAATCTAATTACAAGAAGCCACATCTTCACACTTCTACTTTCTTTGCTCCATTTCCATCATTAACTATTTATCTGAAAGTTATAAAGCTTGGATTCTTGGCTTTAAAGCATCTTTCTCAGTCGGTATGCGAGAAAACGGTAAGGTATAGCAAGGCCTAAGGCAATTTTTTTCTCCAAGCTTGTCACTTTCTGTGCCACAAAGGCTGACACTGCTTAAAGAACTACTTCAAAGCTACAGTCTTATGAAACTATGCACAAGTCAATATACCTTAAGTTCTTGGCTTTTATCTTTAAATTTCTGGTTCAAGTTACTGAATTCATTCTTCAAACGGGCATTTTCCTCATCCACAGCACTTTTTCTCTGCATTAATCTGTTTATCTCCTGCTGCTGTCCAGTGAGCCTCTATTAAAAAAAAAAAAAAAAAAAACACCACAACTCCCCCTCTCAAAAAAAAAACCTATTCATAGACAAATGTAACTATCTGACACATCCAGTTTTAAAAGCATTATTTTAATTCCATCAATACTTTAATCATACTCAAAATTGAATGACTGTAAGAAACAGTAATGCAAATGAGGAATCAAATATCCTCCTGGTACTGAACAAAGAAGCCTAAAATGCAGAACTGAATGGAAATTACTCAGAGAAGCTTATGCAAAAACAGTCATTTACAGAAGTTATATCTCTGTTTATGAATTAAGAATGCATTAGAATACAGTTTAACTTGTACTTCTAGCACATCAAAAATCAAGCCAGAGGTGAATTCTAAATTTACCAGAATTTGCAGAATTTGTCACAGTAAACAGAAATTACTATTGAGTTAGGCTGCAAAAATGATTAAAATACAAAATGCTTTTAAGGAGAATTAAGTCTGGCTGAATTTGCAGCTCAAGGAAAATAATACAACATTGCTCAACACATACTATGGGTTAGTTCATCCACATATAGAAAAATCTCACTGCCATGAAACAAGAACTTAAAGTTTCTGTGATAATTTCATTTGATTCTCATGACACTTGCATTAAACACTGTTACTCTTCAATGCCTATTAGAACTCTGTGTTTTTCTCCAGGAGTCTGCTTTAATTCCACATTCTGTTTTGTCCTCTCTCTTTCTAAATCAAAGGGCTTTAATCTATAATATTTTCCTAGCAGTGACACCATAACTGTAGTACAAAACTGATGAAACTTTCATGTCAATACTGAAGCATATAACTGCTTTGCTTTTAATACAAAAGCTAAAATTAAGTGTGTACAGAAACAAGAAAATCATCAACAAGACAATAATCCTCTAGCTTTTTCTACAATACATCTGCTAATATGAGAGTTTTCAGTGTCTAAAGCTTACATCTTATTCTTAAGTATGTCAGATATAAAAAAGAATGAAAATATCCTGAGCAAAACCACACAAAACACTACATTTGAAGTCACATTTCACCATTTAAAAGATGAAACATTTGTTCTCTGGATATATTATTACACCTAAAGAAATAAAATGTTGCTGGCAGAAATGATTTAGTTGAATCTTTAAAAAGGTATGTATCCACATTACTATGGAAAGCATCAGTAATTTTGTTTGTTACTCCCCCACTCCCCAGGTCTTCATGGAATTGGAGTAAGCGGCTCCTTCGAGTCTTCCTTCTAGCTCATTACTACTTACTTAACATTTATCAAAACACAAGTCTGTACTTGGAGACACCCTTAAAACATCATTAAAAATCTCACCTATCTGAAAGAGACTCTTGGCTCTGAGGTAAAAATTCACAAACACAATTTTTAAACTCCAGCTCTTTAATGCATTTAATTTCTGAGTACACAGGTATATCATACTACTACTTAGTTACACTGCGCAGAAACTGGGAAGCATATGTGTATTTGTGAAGTGAAATCCGAGATATTTGGGTTCTGTTTTAAATGAGGTGTTTTCCAGCAATTTAGAGAACAAATGGAGACAGAATGGTACAAAAGTGCAACTAGCTATTTCAAATGTTTGCTCAAAATGTAAATATACCACGAATCACTAAGCAGCAGACTTACCTGAATACTCTACAAAGTTCTCTATTGCAGCAGTAGCGAAACATTATCTATGTGAGTTACACTTGCATGGAAAAAAACCCTTTATGTTTCTAAGTATTTTGCTGGGGTATCGCTTTGCATACTCCTATCTTTTCCTCTAAATGACCTGAACTTTTACTTTCATAGCTGCTCTCACAGCCTTATAAAGAAGGGAAAAAAAAAACAGAAGTATTACTCAGGAGCCATGACTGGGTAGAAATAAGGGTCATAAAAAGGAATTTCTGAGATACAGACAATTAAGTAAATTATCATCTGCCCTTTCCTTTGCAGCTGTTTTTGTACTTTGCTTCCTCAACCTATATACTACTTCATACAATAGGAGAGTAAAGATTGATTTCTTACTGCAGAGAATACAGCGTTCCTAAAAGACTACACTATCCTATTCTGGCAGGCAAGCGAAACAGCAGGGGGAAAAAACATACCTGATCAACACACAGGGCAACACACAACCTCCTGTATTCGGTTATTTTGACAGATTTCACTAGGTAAAACCCCTATCAGGAATTATCTATTCCCATAGTATCTACTGATTCTTGTCTAGATACTATAAAGATAGTCTGACACTACACAAGACCAATCTCAACTTACACTTTGAGTTGACTCAGTCATACTTGTTTGAATACAACAGGGCAAAAGCAATGTTTGACAGCTTGGTGGTCAAGAGCCATAAAAAACCCTCACGTAACTAAGGCATCTAAAGTACACTTTGACAAACCCTATTCTAAAGTGAATTTGCTCCATTGAAAACCAAAAGAAACTGATTTTACCCTTATTTTCAGCTGGGGAGAATAAAGAGTATCCCCTGTATACTGCTGGAGCCCAGAGTGCTTCAGGCAACAGTACACAGAAAGAAACACTGTGACCTGGTAGAGCAGACCTTTTGATGTCTCAGAGGACATTCATTCCCGAATTCATTTTCATCCTTTCCTATGGCATCTCCTAACCTACAGCAAAATACAATTGTTCTTCTTCTGTAATACATTGTTTATTGGCAAATACCATTTCTTTTTTAAATAACTTCATATTAATCTGAAGAGGAAGCAAAATCACATACCAAGTCAAACTGAGAAAATCTGCTATGAAAACAACAGATCAAAACCAAAAGGTGACAATAGCTCTTGTCTTAGCGCTGAACATGTCAATATTTTCATGGCAGTAGGATGTTAAAATTATCTGTCCATACTTCATGTGAACAGACACAAATAAGAGGTTTTAAATTAAAGCCTCATTTTATTGTGAATTTAGACAGTATAGTACCGTATGGAAACAGTGAAAGGGGTGACAAAAGCATCTCTTTAATGCTAAGAGTCTGATTCCAAAAAAAATGTCAGTTAGGATACAACTACCAGATGTTATGTACTGTTTGATATTGCAAATATCATCACTGATATTCCAGTCTTTAGTGAAATATTTTAAATCTGCTACATAAAAATCATGTGGAAAAAACTATGAAACAACAGCTGTACATGTTATTATTGCATTGCTTTCCAAATTTTCGTATTCTGGGAGTCGAGGCAAAAAAAAGCTGGAAAAACCCAACTTCTAATTCTGCATTTTGAAATGAATCAGACTGCACTAGTAAATCAGTATTGCATAACTGCCTCTATACAGGTTCGTGAAATATAAGTAAGAGTGGGTTTTATTTCATGTGAAGAAGTTAACTCAAACTGGAATAAAAAAACTAGCAGAAACACAAAACTGACAGAGCCTTCAATGTTGCTTCTAATACAGAAATGCAACAACATACTGGGTGCTGAAGCACTTAATGAAAAAATTCAAATCTATGCACCACAATATTAAAGTGGTCCATCTATTAATGCATCAAACGGGCATGCATTTCATTTCTACTACCAAAAGGATCAGGGTAACAAATAAATATTAAATTCTGTCCTTTCTTCATTGCATTTTTTACCAGAAGCTTTCACTGTACAGTAGTCCACTTCTAACACACCACATGGGGAAAAAAAGTTAAAATAAACATAAACGGATGAAAAATTGAAGTATTTTCCCCCTGAATTTGAGGAATATCCAACATCTTCTGCAGAAACAAAATTAATTTAGTAATGAAATTATTTTATTAAAAATTAAATGCAGAGTTTTAAAGTTCTTCTCCGCAGAATTCCTACTTCAACATTTTGTGACTTAACTTCTCCCTTTCATCTTTTTCCTCACTAAGCAGTTGAGGTTGACTTACCACGCTTTCGACTTCTCCTCACCTTCCAACTCCTGTTTTCATTTCTAGTAGGAATTTAACAATAAGTATACACCACTAAAAATGCTCTAGTAACATTTTATACCTCCCCTTGATTAAGCTTTTTAAAATTTTTCTTTATATTTTTTCAACTTTATTAATTCTCATGGTTCTTGAACATCCATATACACATTTACCAAAAAGCATTGCTAGTCATATTCTCATAGAGTCCTCCAAAATAAAGAAAAAAAAAAAAAAAGAATAACAAAGTAAGTTCACTTTCTTTCATCTCATGACTTCATTAGATTCTTGAATTATTTTCCGATGTAGGACAAACAGAAATCCAATGCAAATAGTTCCCAAAAGTTAACCACATGCTATGAGAGTCATCAGCTGCATTCTGGAGTCCGTACATTGTCCTTTCAGAGTCTGAATGACAACAGCTAGTTGTGATATAAAATACGAGTTATTTTTAAATCCATACCTCTCTAAAAGTAAAACACCAAGAGTGCTACCTGATTCTGCTGTAGATAAATTCCAGAGCATACTTGTATTCCCAGCTAAATATGCAGCTTAGAACTTGACACTTAAAAAGGATGAAAAAAATGATAAAAATTGCAACTGACACATAATGGATTTAAACGTAATACATGTAACAGTATTTTGAGTGCATATCCCATTTTTAATTCTTATTACATTTCATTCCTAACCTTCTGCTGGATCAATCTTAATCAAATTAAAAAAGCAACCATGAATAGAGAGTAACTGAAGTGGGGGAGTTCAGTTGATTTTCACACCACCAAAGCTTGTTCTTCCTCATCTAATCACATGCTCTCCAGGATTCCATGAGACAAACCAATTTAAAAAATCATTTCTGAGAAAATGTATTAACCTGCAAGCAGGTAGCTATAAATCCATTCCCAAAATGAATGAGAATTTCTGAATGTCTATTTCTATCAATATTAGACATGAAATACAACATAGTAACTTAGAGACGCATACAAGGAAAAACATTCTTATAACATTGTCTATTCAAATGTGCTTTCATACCATATATGTACTGTTAGAAAAGGACAGGTCTGTTTGGCAGGCAGTAGAAAAGAAAATCACGATTCTTTAAAGTGTTTTTAAGAAGATCAAATAAAATGGTTCTACAGAGAAGCAGACCAGAAATATGAGCAGCTGACTTTATCCTGCAGGCAGTGAATATGTACTTCACTTCTTTATTGTTACTCAGCATTGCTCCTGAATTCTCACCTGACCCATAGATTAAGGAAGGGTCAAACAGCATAATCTATTATAAATATCGTATTCCCTATTGGCCCTCTTTGGACTTGTCTGGTGTGATTAATTTGGTATCTTCAGCAAAGTTTACTATCTTAATCAAAACACCTGACAGAATTTTTCAGTACCTGAACATGTGGTGAAAATAAACTGTGGCTTTATGCAACTCTAGCACCACACTTTCACTAGCAGCAATGGAACCATCTCTTACCAGCAACCTATTGAGTAGGTGACAGCATGGAGAAAACTTTTTTTATGATGACCATCACCTCCTTTCCACTTGTGCTGCTCCTTACAACTCCACTACAGCATGCTCCTTCTCTCATTCACTAAAACAAAGCTTTACACGTATTTTCCTCAACATCTTACAATCCTCTGTATCCTTTCTCTCAGTTCCTTCTGTTGCACAGGGATAGTGCAAGCAAGCACTGCCAGCAGCTGAATTTTTGCACCGATATGGGAGCCAAATATTGTTTCTGGCACATATGGTTTTCCACAACAGGTCTGCCATCTCTGAAACAAGGAATACAAAAGCTCCTTGCCCTGCAAAGGGGAAATATTTAGAGGCAGTTTTTCCCAAAAATACACCTCTAATTTGTAAACAAGACAGCATTTTGTCAAAATAGAAAACCTATAGCTCCATAATAAATCCAACATTAATATCAAGCAGTAATAGAGTAATGCATCTGCTACACTTAGAAATTTACTGTCAACTTTACTGAGCTCTCAGGAAAACTGCAGTAAATACTGACAATATAACCTGACAGTCTCGCGACAGCTAGTAATGCTCTGTACCAGATCAGATTTTCTATACAACCCATAACACAGTGCTGCTGTACAGCAACACTGCCTAATAAATGTAGTCTCTGTTCTTTCCTCTCTTCTTAGCAGATCTACTTTGAAACAGCAGCAGCACAGCCTTCTTCTAGGCCAGAAAACAGAAAATCCAAAGTATCTTTCTATCCTCTATTCTCTCTACTAATTTCAAACCAAAACCAATACCCTGCTAAATGAGCATTTCTCTTATCTTCATTGAAGAACACAATCTTGACAGAACCAGGCTTAGATTTTTTTTTCCTATTCTTTTCTCTCCAGCAAGGCTTACACAAGGTCCTCAAAGTGAGTTAGCCTGTGGAAGAGTGCACGATGATCCGAGATCTGCAGGAATCAATACCTCCTAGAATCTATGCCCAACACAGCAGTATTTCATTATACTTGTATACATCAATGCTGCCAGATCAGGTATGGTAAATAAAGAACAGCTGTTGCTGTGACCATCTCTTCTGACAAGCTTCTTCCAAAGTGTTGTCAGCAGATTCATAAAGCCAGAATCCAATCTCACAGGGAACTGCCCACTTCTTTCTGCTACTTGATCCTTAAAGCATAACCGTTTTCTTAACTTTCAGGAAATGTGCCTGTTTCAAGTAAGAAGCCATAATATATGAAAAACTTCCTCATCAAATGTCCTTAAATAGGGAATAAAATCCAATGTCTTAAAGCCATATTGATTTTAGAACTAAAAAAAAAATTGTGCCACCACAATGACCAACTAATATACTAAAAACAGTAAAGAACTTAATCTCTTATGCAGTAAGAGCAGATTCTATTTGCTATAGAAACAATTTTTAGCCCAGATAAAAAGGTACTCTGCTTTAACTCTCATTGGCTACATGATAATTATTCTGGGCTGAAAAAGAAATTTCCCAACTAGACGCTAGCTGACAAGAGGATGAATGAGATCATAAACATGACCCTTCTCTTCTTTCTAGGTTTAACTACTGAGCCCTTCTCAATATTCAAGAAATCACGTATTACAAGCTAGTGTACTGGGCAGAGGAAAAGAGATACCACATTTCTTTACTTAATGTTCATCTTTCTGACCAATCCAAGTGCAGGTAACCATCTGTGTAGAAACACCACTAAGAATATGAAGGCTGAGTAATAAAGACCCAGAAGCTTTAGCCAACTTCAGGAATAGGTACTTTCATGAACTATTGAAGAGGTAAGGCACAGATTTACAGCACACCTGTATAAATACCAAATATAGCTTTTTTTCTTCTGCAGAATTAAGTAGGGAAAGTTAAGTTTCAAAACTATTTCCTCAAAATGGAGTAAGCTACCTCACAGAAACACATTTTCATTTGGTAGAAAAAGCATTCCTACTGGGAATTCATACAAAAATACTAATCAGCTGCAAAGGTACACTTTAATTTAGAGTTTATTAATTTCTTCAGTCAAAAAAGCCCACAGGTATCAGCCACAGTCATCATACTACCTACCTGAGTAGCATTCTATCAATAAACCAAAATCGGTCATTTTCGACTGTTTGTATATTTTTCTTCCCATCTTTCTCACTGACATCAGCTCCTTAACAAAGTTTCCTTCCATTATTTTATGAGAAAACTAACTAGAAGATGTCAAACAGAAAGGCAATGTACGATAATTCACTGATGCAGTCCAAATGTGCTACGTAAAACGCAGGTTTCATCACTGAAGGCTGACCCCTTTTCCAATTTACAACTTAAATCACTTTCATTTTAAAGAAAAAAAAAGTGTTTGTGTCTCTTCAACAAGCTTTGTCTGCAGTCTATATAAATCTTATTCACTGGACTAACTTTATTTGCAAAGAGTTTATAAAATTCACATAATCTCAACACTGCTGAAATGTTCATCTGAACGCCATATTATCAAAATTATCCTCATGTCCCTCATTACCTGAGAATAATCAAGCTTACGTGCTACTGAAAATAAAGTATTAAGATGGCTATAATGTCAGTATACATTTGTCCTAATTTAATAACAGTATTTTATTACAAAGAAAAATATAATCAGGTGAAGGTAAAAAAGTTAAGAAAAATTTATCAGAGTTAATTAATGCTTGAAGGTAGAATTATGCTTCTTTCAATTGGACCCATTAAAGGGGCTTTAATATAGATTTGCACAGCAAGCTGAAGATTTTCAAGAGCAGATAATGAGGCAAGCTAGTACTATTTTAACCCCTCTAGAGTATAATCAGTTGATAAGGTTTTGAAACATTACAAGGTCTAGGACAAAAAGATTAGCTTTGGTTCCTCCAGATCAAAATTGAAACCTAATTAATTAACAATGTTATAAGAAAAGATTTACTGCTATTTTTACATGTCTTTAATGTCATCTTTGAAAGAAAACAGGTTAAGATGTTTTAATTTATCTATTGTGTGAATAGCAGAAGTCTGTTTCCAACATTATCTGCTAAACTAATTGTTTGAATTTTAAAATTTCACACATTCCTCCAAAAACTTCACCTTACTTTTTAAGGAAAAAACAGCATCTGGGATCTACTTGAGATATACACAACTATTATAAATTAAATACAGAATCACAGAATGTGTAGGTTGGAAGAGACCTTCAAGATCATCCTTCAAGTCCAACCCAGCCCAACACCTCAACTAGGTCATGGTATCAAGTGCCACATCCAGTTTCCTTTTAAACACATCCAGGGATGGTGACTCCACCACCACCCCGGGCAGACTATTCCAATATTTAATCACTCTTTCTGTGAAAAACTTCTTCCTAATATCCAACCTATATTTCCCTTAAGCAGCTTAAGGCTGTGTCCTCTCATTCTGTCAGTTGCTGCCTGGAGAAAGAGACCAACCCCCAGCTGTCTACAACTACCCTTCAGGAAGTTGTAGAGAGTGATAAGGTCACCTCTGAGTCTGCTTTTCTCCAGGCTAAACAACCCCAGCTCCCTCAGTCGTTCTTCATATGGCTTGTTTTCCAGTCCCCTCACCAGCTTTGTTGCCCTTCTCTGGACACGTTCAAGCATCTCAACGTCCTTCCTAAACTGAGGGGCCCAGAACTGGACACAGCACTCAAGGTGTGGCCTCACCAGTGCCCAGTACAGGGGAAGAATGACCTCCCTGCTCCTGCTGGCCCCACCATTCCTGATCCAGGCCAGGATGCCATTGGCCCTCTTGGCCACCTGGGCACACTGCTGGCTCATGTTCAGCTGCTGACCAGAACCCCCAGGTCCCTTTCTGCCTGGACACTGTCCAGCCACACCGTCCCCAGCCTATAACGCTGCAGGGGGTTATTGTGGCCAAAGTGCAGGACTCGACACTTGGACTCATTAAACTTCATTTTGTTGTGCTCTGCCCATCAACCCAACCATTCCAGGTCTTTCTGCAGAGCCCTCCTATTTTCCAAGTGGTCGACACATGCTCCCAGCTTTGTGTCATCTGCAAATTTACTAATGAAAGATTCAATACCCTCATCCATGTCATCAATGAAAATATTGAACAGAGCTGGCCCCAGCACAGACCCCTGAGGAACACCACTGGTGACTGGCCACCAGCTGGATGCAGCACCATTCACCATCAGTCTCTGGGCTCAGCCATCCAGCCAGTTCCTAACCCAGCAAAGACTGCTCCTGTCCAAGCCCCAGGCTGCCAGCTTTTCCAGGAGTGTGCTGTGGGAGACAGTGTCAAAAGCCTTGCTAAAGTCCAAATAGAAACATCCACAGCCCTTCCTGCATCCACCAGGCAGGTCACTTGGTCATAAAAGGAGACCAGGTTGGTGAAACACTACCTACCCCTCCTAAACCCGTGCTGGCTGGGCCTGAGACCCTGGCCATCCTGTAGGTGCTGCATGATGACACTCAGTATAAACTGCTCCATTATCTTGCCTGGTACAAATACAAAATACAAACAGTTAAAAATGTTTCCAAATAAAAAAGACAATGAAAAAAATTCTGCAGCAAAGTATCTATTGGTCTTTAGAAGAAGTAAATTTCTAAGCCAGTGTCCTGGCCACTTAAACATGGCAGTTAAAAATTCTTTTTCTTGAAACAAACAGAAAAGTGATGCATATATGTCAGGGATATATAACTGCTGAGAAAAGAGTTTTGAAACACTGCATAAAACAAAAGTAAAGGTGAAAGAATCAGTATAGCAATCAAGAAACAAATCTCAAAGGAATAAGATTTTTACCACAGAGCATTTGGAATACATAAATCTATATGCCAGATGAGACCCAGTTGTGACTATCAGGACCAAAAGTTACCAATAAACCAATTTTAAAAAAAAAGCACAAAGGGAAAAGTACAATGGAAAACTCAAATACAATATGTTCTGTTCTGAATTTATGTGCAGTAATAGGCAAGAATAATCTTAAGTGCTTTAACAAATTAATTGAACCTCTGAACAGTACATCTTGAAATGTTCTGCACTAATTCAAATTTTAAATGTTTAACACAATATGAAGTTATGCAATAAACTCATGACAAGAAAAAGGTCTTACTCATGTATATAAAACTGAAAATTACACCACCATAATTTAGGACAGCTGAAAAACTGAAGCTGTATTAAGTAAATAAAAGTTCAATACATATACTCTAGTCCAAAGATATTGGACAGCAGAAGTTCTGAAAAACTATGATTTACACTTTTATCCATAAAGCCACAAGTCCCATTATCATGCGTATGTGAGCACTTTTCTTCACGGTTAGGTTATACAAATGTGATGAAAGACCATATTGCTTCTCAATCACAGTTTCCAAATTTATTATTTTAGTCGATTTTCAGTAATATCCATTAAAAAGAAACCTCTCTAATACTTGAAATATCTCATTGCAAATTAAGCTCATTTAGCTTTCAAGTGTGAGCTAACTACATGAATGTATCTCATCTAGACTGCGGAGAATATGCTCTCATATTTACCCAAATTTTAAAAGTCCTTTTAGGCATGTCAGGATAAAGTCTAAGCACAATACAAGAAATATGATCTCATGTTCTTCTTAATACGGTTTTGTTGCTATTTCTAGAAGCAAGAGAAGTTTACATTTATGTCAAATGACGAGATAGCGCATTGATTTTTCTTTTTTCCCCTCTACTCAGGGAATCAGCTTTTTGGTGGCCACTCAGAAATTCCTAGACAGTCAGTCCTGCAACAAATTATCTTGTTGCAACTGGTATCTCTGTATGATGCATGAAGGGAAAGAGAAAAACAACAGAAGACATGAATGGCTAATCTCAACTTCTTAGATGTAAAAAATTAGTAGACTGAAATACACAGCCTTCAAGTCTTTCTGTCTGTACTTTACAGAAAAGAACATTTATTATCATTACTGTCAAAATGCACATTTTCACAAGCAAGCTATTTACATGTTAATTACATAAATAGTATCTTTTCCTCCTTAGATGAAAGAAGAAGCACATTCAGTAAAAATAAATAAGAACACTACATTGCTTTTTAAGCCAGCTCCATTCTTTGGCACCAAATCACTAAAACCTCGCACTCAGGAAACAATACCTCTCTTGATTAAATCCTGCAGCACCCCAGCCAACGGATGAGGCAAGAAGATCACAGTGACATCACCTCTGTACACTGCTTTCATACACAGCACTGGCACCATCTGGTGCCCTTCACAACCTGCTCCCCCCATGTCAATGATACTCTATGGAAAGCTAATTGTAAGGGCTGCATTAGAGTTGTGATGATCACCAAAACAACTTCTGTTCTCCTCATCTGTCAGAATCACTGAATCACAGAATATCCTGATTTGGAAGCAACACACAAGGATCATGAAGTCCCACTCCTGGCCCTGCACAAGACAGCCTCCAGAATCACACCATGTGCCTGAGAGCATTGTCCAAATGCTTCTTGAACTCTGGCAAGCTTAGCGTAATGGTCACTTCCCAGTGGAGTCTGTTCCAGTTCCCAACTGCCGTCAGGGTGAAGAAAAGTTTCTTCATATCCAACTCAAACCTACCCTGACATGTCTAAGCCAATCCTTCAGGACCTGTCACTGGTCACCGGAGGGAAGACATCAGTGTCTGCTCCCCCTCTTCCCCTTATAAGGAAGTCATAAACCACAATGAGATCATCCCTCAGTCTCCTCCTCACCATGGTGAATGAGCCAAGTAACATCAAGTAACACTTCTGTCTTGCCCTCAAGGCCTTTCACCATCTTCATCATGATACCAAAAAACTGCTCCCAGCACTCGAAGTGCGGCTGCCCCAGCTCAGAGCAGAGCAGGACAATCCCCTCCCTTGCCTGGCTGGTGCCTGATGCACCCCAGGACAGGGTCGGCCCTCCTGGCTGCCAGGGCACTGCTGGGTCACGTTCAACTTTCTGTAAACAAGGATCCCTGTACTTTCTGTGGGGCTACACTCCAGCCTCTCATTCACAAGTTTGTATGTATATCCAGAGTTTTAACATCCTGTCAACAAACTCTCCCAGCTGTCAGGTTTCCATGGTTCTAAGTTACATTTATCAGCCTCTCTCCATCACATGGATGATGTAAATGCATTACACCATCAATTTCAGATTTCTGATCAATTACAGTTTCAGCTTCTGAAATTGATCTGAAACCACAGAGAGCAAAATCATGGAGATGCACATCCCAGGTGCAGATGCTGCCACAGCAGGTAGCCTTCTTAAAAGCACAGTACCAAATACATAATTCTATAAAGGTCTTCACAGGTACTTCACTCTTCAGATAAAGACAGGATAGAAACGCAGGAATCATACGTAGCTGGCTTCTAAATATGATGTGTATGCACGCATCAAACACATTACACATCGCACCTAACAGGCATGAGGATGAGACACCACACTGAAACTTCAGCCACTGCTGCAATACAAAATAAAGTTTATTCAATAATAAATAATATTTTTATTGTATTTACGGTATTCTTTTATAGATAATTACATCTTTCATAGATCTACATATTAGATGCAATGGAATACATTATATTACATCTAATAATACATTAAAAATTGGATATCATTCTACAGTATATAAAGTATGTAATATAGATTATATATGAGATACAGATAATATACTATACATACATTATATAGTCTCTATAATAAAACAATTACATAATAAAATATAATGTATCTATTGTACTTCACATCATATATAACATATGTATGTTTTATATATATTTGTTTATATATGGATTGATTCAAAAATAAAAGCAGAAACACCACCAGTTCAGCGGTGTTTCTTGTCAGGCAGAAGGTGCATTAGACTAATTATTTTGTACTTGTCAGAATAGCAAATCTTACCAAGATGTGCATGGGCACATTACAAACCTGAACATAGTCAGAGCTCTTCTAGACCTAAATCCAAGTTTACATTAGACCATAGAGTGAGATGAGACAATGAACTGACAAAATTTTTGAGAAAAAGTTTAATCTAAAATCATATGAACTTTTCAGGTAAGAGATCAACTGTTTGAACAATTTAAATAATACTTAATTAGAACTTTATAATCTCTGAATCACCTGCAACTTTTTTCTTACGACACAACAGCAAACTATTTGCTTATTTTAACAAACATAAATGTGTTGTCAATGACAAGTTTTCTTAACTGCACTATTTAAACATAATACAAACCCGTTCTAGAGATTATATTTTGCTGTCTTTGGCTTGAAAAATCTCTAAAATTCTTCTGTTCTTGACTTCAGCTTTCTGTTTTTCTCTGGAAACAAACAAAAAAATAGACACCTTATTAGTCATAATTTGCAGTTAATCATTTGAATTTTTTCATGTCCTGATAATGAATGTCATTTTAAAGCACAGAAAATTAAATTATCTGAAGCTGACAGGCCCTGCAGAATTAATCAGGGAGCATATGGCAAGTGACAGCAAATTACATCTGTAAACATCTAATGCCGCTTTGTTCAAAAAGAAACAGAAAAAAGAGATCTTAATATTTTTAAAGCAGTTGAAATTATCTGTCTCACTCTTTCCCAAACTCAGAAAGCATACCTGAATTCAGAATGAGCAAAATGCTTTTGCCTTTTCTTTGCAATGTAGATCATCAAGCTACTTGAGTTTGTGAAGTCCGTATCTCAATTACATGGCATTTTTCTGTCTAAAACAACTCTTTTGAACATCATAGATGATTATTTTACTATATTCTACAGGGACAGAATGTGTAACTTTTACCAGCGGACAAAAAAAAAACAGCTCAGAAGCTTGAGTAAGGGGGATGAGCAGAGCCATTCTATATGGTTAATAAGTGCACATCTATTATCATCTCTGTGATACTTTGCTTTGTTTAACGAAGTACCTCATCTCATTGCTATCTTATTTCTTAACTGAGTTCAAATATTGATGCCCTTGCTGGCTTCTGTTTTAGGCAGAAATAAAACAAATGTTGCAACAGTAAGGCTATTCAGATTCCTTAGCAGAAGTCAAGAGTTCTTATCACGTATGTGTGATAAAAGGGCTGAGAAATACATATTCCCAAAAAATGTCCAAACATTTCAGGCAATCCCATACCACAGGTGACAGAGGGAGAAACTCATTCAGATTATCCCTGTTCTCACAATACAGTTAAAACTTTCATCATGGCTGGTGTCAGCCACTTACGGAAGCTGGAGAATAGTACTTGAGGAACTCTTTTGCTACCAAATAAGGAATGTTTCAGAGCTGGAAGGGAACTAAACACTAGAACACAAGTCTGTAAATCTGATCTAAAGTAGATAAAAATATCCAGTTGTACACAAAAGGCTTAATCTGCTGAAGCATTTTTTAACAGTGGCCAAAAAGCACAGTAGATACATGGACAATTACTCTTCTCCACTACTAATATTACTGTGTAGTCTAATGCTACAAGAGATTTCAAAAACTGAACTACACTGCCATAACAGGCCATCCAATAATGTGGTGTTTTTTAATACGGTTCTATGACTGCTAAAATATCTAATCCAATCTTGAGTAAATAAAGAATTAAAGAAAAATGGTATGGAATTTGAGGCGAGGGTTTTGGAAACTCAAGTCTCAAAGCATTGTAAGTAAGAGCATAGCTCTCTTCTATTTCAAATAGAGCAGTAATGATTCGTTGTAGGACTTGAAGAAAACTAAGAAAAAGCTACCTGAAAAGGTATGCATTTAAGCTACATTTAGCTTAGGAAAAATAAAACTGTATCTGGGAAGCAGTAATTTGTATCACATTAAAAACAACCTACTTCATAAAGAAAAAACTTAATGCTGTGAAGTTAGATGATGAATATTCACCAAGTAATCCAAAAGACATTTAATATCTCAAGTGTCCATAACATTTTAAGTGAGACAAACGTAACAGAAAAATGAACATCAGATACTGACCTTAAAGCTTCTCATCACTTGCAATCAGAACCATCAAGCCACTGCATGGTAAGTTGCTAGAAAGTCATAAGCAGTAAAATAAAGAGTACAGACAGTTTTCATAGTTTATCTTTGAAAACCCACGAGAAGGGAACTAAGTACACTGTGATTACAGAAATTCATGTAAACATGAAATGATTTGATGCTTTCCAAAAGTTATGCTTTGATGTTCTTTCAGAAGAAAAAAAAGAGCACCAGAGCCAAAACAACAAACAGGTTTCAAACATGACAGGTTATGTTATAGCTAACAGAAGTCACATTCTCAGTTTTAAAAAATGGTAGAAGACTTTCTGGTAAGTATATAAAACTTTGTACTAGGAGATATTAAAGACTTTAAAAAACAGGTGTTAGTAACCAAAAATGTAAAAATAGCTGAATAGTTTATTTTTATAACACTTAACCCAAATGTTTGTACCTGATCCTGAAGGAGACATACTGTTCACAATAGGTACAATTTAAATGAAACAAAAACTGTTCAAATATAGAAATATTAATGCTCCTTCATACATAATTACTTTGCTGCAGGATCCTAAATGGCTATCAACAATTACCCTTTCTCAAAGACAGCAGTTGCAGTAATCAAACCTCAAATATTTGGAGAGGAAGGTTATCACTCTCCCATAAGTATGCTATATCATAATATATCTGAGGAAGTGACAGACCTTTATTGATCTAAACAGTAATAAATTAAACAATATACAACTAGCTGATCCAAAATCCTAAGAGCTTTAGAAGGGAAAAAGTAGGTCTTTACTACAAAGAACTTAGAAGAGTTAGGTGCAGACATAGAAAGAATAATACCATTAACTGCACACAAGCATGAAGCACTGAATAGCATTGCCTCCAGCCCTGAGAAGTCTACCACCTACAATATGCTATCACCTTTCCCATCTAACCACTGTCTCCTCCCTTGAAGTCAGCCTTTCGTAAAGCAAGACCCAGTCAAGACACAAAGACCAAACAATCAAATAGCCTCCTAATTCAATTACGCAATGATCACTTGAAAACCGTTATTGAATTTGTTTTCTAATGCATTAATTGACCTGAAAACCTGCTAAGTTAGGTAGGCTTCCCTAAAGAACTTTATAGTTGTGGGTGGTTAATTTTTTAAGATCTATTTTAGGGAAAAAATAGAGAAAGTGAATAAGTGAACCAAGAACCAAGTAAGAGAAGAAACAGCTTTGAAAAACAAGTAATCACAGCTATTTCTGACTTATTATTGGTAGTTAAGAATCTGTGGAGACCTCTGACTTTAGGAGATGGTTTCAAAATAGGGGTTCACAGAATAAAGTCTGGGACTGGAGAGGAAAAAAAAAAGAAACAGATCACTAGCAAAAAACATGCCTGTAACAGGTCTACATACTAGCCAACATTTCACAGCATATTCTTAGTTAAATGCAGCCTTTTCCACCTACACAATGCTTGGTAAAACACTCCTTCAAATAAAGATGTCAAAGAACATAGTTCATAAACACAGGTCCATCATCATTATAATGAGTGGGAAAAGTTTAAATAAATTTAATATATTTTGCCTTTATGATATTTTATTTCAAGCTCCCTAGAGACCACATGCTTCCTAATGTCCCCAAAAATAGTTTCACAGGTAAACCACCCACAGCTGAAGAAAAATGTTCTAATTATTAGAAGTTAGGTACACAATGGAAGATGTCAGAAACCTAAAGTATAAACTGAAACCTCATATGCAACTTTATCAGCAGTTTCTCCTGATGGCATAGGATGTCTTCCCATGCTTCTCACAGGATAGCTTCCCACAGACACTCAAATTATCGTATCTCACTGGAACTTACGTATCACATTTGGATGTGCTGTCACATCTTAAAACAGCACTTCATAAGAACTGCAGTAATCACCTCTTCTTTTTTTAAAAGTGTAACAAATATTGAGGAAAAAAATCTTCAAACAACTTCATTCATTGAGCTATTTTGTATTTAAAATGTATTTTTAAAGGTCCATTGGAATATGGGGGGGGGGGGAATTCAAGCACTGTCAAGAAGCTGATGATGATCAATGACTGAGACAAACTCCTGTTTAGCTAATTAGAATCACTGATGAGCAATAATGATGTGAGCTAAGAATATCTGCAGACTTCTTTAGGATGAAAAATGGAGTGAAGAGAGGCTGTCAATTTGTACAAGTTCTAAGACTCCAATCAGCTTTCCCATGAGTACTACCTATTTTAAATGTTTAACACAGATGCATTTAGCTACAAAGATTATCAAGATTCCTGCAAAAGTGAAGAATCTGAGAAAATATTCTTGACACATTTCCTCTGTTATGATTTTCTTCCTGTATTACGCTTTACTCAGTTATACAACAAGAAAATGTTCTTGATGTTTGCCACCATTTTAATGGCTTGCCAGAAATGAAACATTAAACTTTGAGGAAACATTTTTCCATGGATGGGGTATGAACACAGCAAAAACCTTAATATTTAAAAAAACCAGAAGTCTGTTTAAATTTCTAAAACCAACATGCTTCATAAAATCTTCAGCAAAAGCAGTATGAGCAAAGAGGCATCCTGTACTGCACCAGAGGTCTTAATCAAACAGGCGTTTAACCATTTGTCAAGAAAAAGTAACTTGGAGTTGAATGTAATTATGCATGTATTTACATCAATTAAATGAAAATAAATTTAACTAATAAATTGAATTTGCTGTTTACATGTTTCATGGAATACATCCTTTCAGTTTTACAAATCACTAATTAAAACAAACAAAAATCTCACAAACAACAAACCCAGCAAATAATTATATTAATAATAAAAACACCACAAAAAAAAAAAAAAAAAAAAAAAAAAAAAAAAAAAAAAAAAAAAAAAAAAAAAAAAAAAAACCCACACCCAAAACACCCCAAAACCAAAAACATATCTACAAATTTGGTCTTTAACAGAAAGTGAAGATTACACTGCAAACTTTTCAAAGTGGTAAAACAGCAAAGGCTGCATTTCAAGAGTGTACCTACTATAATAAACTGCTTCTAGAAACACTGTTACTTTTGAAAGACATTTCATTTATTCTAAAGGGCTGCAGAAATAGAAAGGCTATAAAATATTAGCAGGTGTGATGCAGCTTTAATCTGTCTACCTCCCTGTCCTCCAACTCCCAAGTATTTTACAGACTTCCACAATTCACACATTCTCTGTTTGTATTAAATAGATAATTAATCAACCATATGCAAAGTGAAGTTGCAGAGCACAGATTGTCAATGTTATGGTAAATATGGCACCAATATTGTAATTACTGTGTACAGTCACACCCCTGTGATTGCACAGTCCGTTGTTAGTAGATGCCTTAATCTTTCAAGTAGAAACTTCACTATGTTTCCACGTATTAAAAAAAGAAGAGCTAAACAGTTCTCACTTAATTAAGAGTTTAATTCAATCTAAGAGTCTAGAAGATCCTTATACTTCATGAACTACAACTGATATATATAATTGCTTTTTTCTTTTAATACTTTATAATTAGTACTTTTAAAGATTCAGACAGTATGGAGCAAAAGATAATTTAAATGAATACCACACATTTTTGCACTTTTCTTACTGCTTTTCTAACAGCAGTTACTTTCCATAAATATATATATACACACCTATTTTTGTTTCTTTACAAAAATAATTTAAGATCTAATTACAAATGTTAAATGAAACTGTTTCCTTAAGAAATTATCTATAGATCCATGTATCTATATTACATGACATGCATCAAAATGAAAAGGCATCATTACAGAAACATAAATTCTGGCACCTCGAACTTGATTGATTTAATTTATTAGATGATGTATTACGGAATAAGACTCTCATTTTAAGCATATGATGATGTCTTATTTTAAG
Source organism: Zosterops lateralis (assembly GCF_965231275.1). Lineage (NCBI taxonomy): Eukaryota > Metazoa > Chordata > Aves > Passeriformes > Zosteropidae > Zosterops > Zosterops lateralis. The sequence continues at coordinate 33,142,753 of NC_139800.1, read as the reverse complement.
CAATGTAAAAAAATGCTAAATATATTTTTACACTAAAGTAGTAAAAAAAAGTGACATTTTTGCTCAGTGATTTTGCAAACATCTTTCATCTAAGATACGCAAGTCTTTTACAGTGTTCAAAATATCAGCACTTCAGAACAGACTGCTTTAACATCTGCACATCACCAGGGTTTCCCCCAAGGATTTTTAAATGATGCCTGCCTGTGCTGAATAAAGTGCTAACTTGCACCTTGCATTTCAAACTGTGTCCTGAGCAGCCATCCAGTTGGTACAACACCAGCTGAATTCCCAGAGGCCACTGTTCAATCAGGCTTGACTGCAATTATCATGTCAATATTTTGTGCTCCGATATGCAGATATGCACACATGCAAACTGCATAATACCTTCTTCTCCATGGAATGTTGACTTATGTTCAACGTTCTGAGAATTTTTAATGAAACAGGATATTAAACTTTCATTAACTCAAGAAAATCTCAATTATTTGACCTTAGCCAGAAAGGTTGTACTCTTATGCTCTATTATTCTGTCCAGTGTATTGAGTGATAGTAACCGGGCAGTCCATTGTATTTTAAATTCAGATTGACAAAATGGTAATGGCTTACATCTTGTTTACATCATTGTCCTCTTGTCTTTGTGTCTCCTGTCAATTTGTAAAAGGGTGTTCTAAGAAAGTTTCTGCAGAATGTTTATCATCCCTTCAAAAAGATGCAAGATATAGACTTTTAATTCTTTCAATTAACATAGGCATCTATAGTGTTCATTTATGCAGTGCATTCACTGTACATAAAAAGTACATGCCATTTTCAGTATATCTGCATATCATCTGTCAGTGAACAATCTATGTCAATCTGTTTATGCTTCTTCCACAATTCACTATTCACAGGACACTGCAAACCACAGCATAAGCTCCTGCAATTACCTTTCCAAAAATTATTTGGTTATTTCTGATGTCTTGCTTTTCAGACATATTTTTGTCCATCTGTTCACCTTTAGACAGATGTAACTCCTCAGGAAGAACAACAACAAAACTCTCAATCACTGGCACTAACATTCAGGTTGCCACTGTTTCTTAACAGTGGCCTGAAATGATAAATCCATTCCATGCCTTTGTCAAGACCTGCAATACACAGCATACTTGAAATCTAGATGTGGAAACACCTCTGCGTAAGGCAGGCTTGCCAAAGGTAAGGCATCTGTAAGGGTATCATCTCGCATAATACAACCCCCACGTACCAAGCCTTGTATCATTGCCACAGTTTGATCATTAATGGATCCTGGAATATCCCTCTTCCAGAAGAAAGGAAAGGAGTCAGCTAGAAGCCCTAGAGGAAAATTAGTCTGTTGATTTGTCAAGCTTTTGTGTACTATACAAGGAAGAGTCTTAAAGCAGAGCTCTGAAGTTTGCAAAAATATTTCAAAACCTTTCATACTCTCGTCTGAACCCAACTCCATTTCAGTTTACACATGCATTTACTTAATAACAGCTATTTTCTAGCACCTTTTTTTAAATCATAAAAAAAAAAATCTTTTAAAAGGCAGCAAACTAGAAATAGCATACTCTTTACATAAGACTGAGATCAATAGTATTTAAAGTAGCTGGAAAGTATACTAACATGAGTAGTAGTTTTACAATGGCTTGTTTAAAATACCTGGAGGCTTTTACATATCCCAAAGGTACTTCTCATTTGCACAGTAAAGATAATTTTTTGTCTATATCTGAATATTAAATTGGGAATATAGTTACAGTTACCCAGCAAGAACTGCAAAGACTGCTGAAAACTATAATATCATTGGTGTATTAGAGGAATCAGCAGCATCGCCATTAAAAAGTACAAGTTACATTTTTACAATTTTAGGAGAGGAGAACTTCTATTTTGGGGCCATGAAAGCATTGGAAAATAACAGACAAATAACGGCAAGGTACTAGTAATTTCCCTTACGGCCTCCACATTATGTCTTTCACATTTTCCTGGTTTGTTTGGGAAAAGATACAATAATGAATTGTCTAATGCTGTAAATAGAAATTACCTTCCTGTAGAGCCAGTACTTCCCACTCAATTCCTCCTAATATGTATTTTCTTCTCTTTATCACACATCTGTGGTGTAAGTTATAAGGTTCTAAGTGAACATTTTGTCTTGCACCTTTTTATTCTCACCACTGTAATCTAATGAAAAAAGCCTAGCTATCTCTTTTGTCAATTTATTGGCTGAAATCCACTGGACCATATTTTGTTTGATTCTTTATAAATATATGATCTAGGAGGGTACACATGCCTGTGCTTTCATAGATTCTGTCTGCTTCCATTACTTATCTGCCTTACATGACCTCAGGCAGTCACTAACAAAGATTTGGTTGGGAATGAAAGTTTCTCAGTTATAGAATTTTTGGTGGAAAGAGCACACTGAAAAATGAAGCCATGCAAATACTGGTGTCACAAGTATTGTGATGTCACCAGGTCACAAGAAGAAACAAAAAAAGGTTTAAATCCATCCCATTCTGTTTGTTTCTATCTCAAAATCTCACAATTAGCACAAGCAAGACAGAAAAAGTTCTGAACTTGAATATGACTGAGTCTCTGTTGTTCCTAATATAGATGAGAAGGCAAGAAAATTCTCTAAGACTTAAACGTTTTTTATCAGATTTTAGTGTAAATTTTCAATTTCCACCTCATCTGATAGAACTGTGTATAATATAAAGAAAATGGGCTGCAAGCAGCACATATCCTCCCAGGTGACATGCTCCAGGAATCATCTTGCTTATAAGTTATTTGATCACCCCATCTTTTAAACTCTTTAAACCCACATATTTTTCCCAGATTAACAAAGCCAGAAAATCCATTGTCCTGTAATTTTCTGGACAGCAGTAGTGGTAGATAGCAGATTCTCTGTAAAGCTAATCAATGTACTGGAACTAAGATAAACTGATACTAGCATAAAAAAAGGTAGGAATTAAGACAAAAACTTTTCTAAAAGGGTGAGAGCATGGAGAGGTACAGTCATGAAACTAAAGCTACTGAGGAAATCATTAATGTAAGTATTAACAGGAAAAGTTAAGACAGAATATATGGGGCTGTAATTTGGTTGTGCAGAAGGTTCAAGGGTAAAGCTAGGCTAAGAAACTATTTCCAAAGTGGCAATTAGACCGTTCTCAGGCAAAAGAGATGAAGCTACATCAATTAAAGAGAAAAATACAACTATTGCTCCATCTGTCAAATCAAAGCAACCAAAAGTTCAAAGTTGTGATTAATAAAACTCCTAAATACTGAATGTGTTATATCCAAACCTATTCCAGGATTCTCAGGAGTAATGGTAACACCTAAAAAAGATGCTGTGGAAGCAATTTCTTCTTTCTTAATTCCATAATTCAGAGAAACATAAAAAAGCTGTGATATACATGTATAGCCTTGAGTTCAAAAAGGTTCTAAAGCATTAGTGTAATTCTAAAAGAGTAGAGGACATAAAAAAACTAGACAAGCACCTTAACAGAAGTATGTTGGTAAAGTTTCACATACCAATCAGCAGCCACTATACGGTGCAAAACACATACAAAAAATTTCAGCTTATTATCTTGCTTTTGTCAATCAAGGTGGTATATAAGAGTGCTGTATTCATTTTACCAATAAGGATAATACACAAAATTACCAATTTCTGTTCTAAATAAAGCATAAAATAATTTAAAGCAAGGGACAACTATAAAGCATAAAAATATCCCTAGACATGAAGAATAATAAGCAAAGAAGAGAGACTGTACCTTATATAGGCACACAATTCAAGAACTCCAATTAATTCATTTATTGACCACTATTTAAATGTAGTCTAACATCTCTAAACTTCAATTCATCCTAATATCCTGATTATTTTTATATGCAACATAAATAAAGAATCTTAATGAGCCTGAACACCTGCTGCTGCCTTCTTAAGCTTCATGTAAAAGAATTACAATTTTCAATATTGTACAGCTATCTATAAAATGTGATTAGGACAATAAATTTTTTTAAGGTTTTCAATATAATTGTGCTTATATACATGTAATAATGTATGTTTACATATATTAAATACTCTATTTATATATTTTAAGCAGTTCTCTCATTTTTTTGTTTTATGAAGGAAGATTAATTCTACCCCCAATGTCCTCATGAAAACATGAACAAATTTTACTAGGAAACAAATCACTATGATTTTGCATTTGAACATAAATGAAGGATGCTATGAATTTGCGCATCAGTCTTCATCATATATTAAAATTATTTTCCAAATCAAACATGAAAACAATAGGAAAAATCGTATACTGTCTAAACAACCAAGCTACTACTCTCTGCAGTTAAGTGTCCCAGTACAAAGCCAGCAATTACTTGCTATCATCATTGGCAACCATATGGGAACCTCTCAAAAACAGCTGTCTTAAAATAACCTGCATGTCCTTACACCATCACTGTCTTCCTCTAGATATGAATCTTTTAGAATATTAGCTTTAGTTACATGATCACACCATATTTTTGGGAAAAAAATTCATTTTCATGCTAGGCAAAACAGGGGACAACACTATAAAAAATAATGACGGAAAGGGAATCTCATCAACATATATAAATATCTCAAAGGTGGATGTCAGGAGGATGCGTCCACACTCTTTTCAGTGTTGCCTCAACACGAGGCAGAAATCCTTAACACTGAGGGTAGCAGAGCACTGGAACACACTGCCCAGGGAGATTGTGCATTCCTCCCCTCTGGAGACACTCAAAACCCACCTGGGACACATTTCTGTGTCACCTGCTTTAGGTGATCCTGCCCTGGCAGGGGGGCTGCACTAGATGATTTCCTGAGTTGCCTTCTAACCCTAACAATACCATGATTCTGTGAAATGCACTCCTAGCTAAAGAAGTTAATGCTGTATTTTCACAAGTGAAAGAACATGTACAGATGAAGTCCAGAAAGGAAAGATGTGAACAACAAAACATGCCTTTTAAGATCAAAGCACTCAATGGAAACCCAAAGGAGCCAGGACCCTACATGAATCTATAACAAGCTTCCCAAGTAAAACTGGAATGCCATTTAAAAAAGTTAAAATCCTTTTTTTCCTCTTTTTGAAAAATCCCCTTTTTCAATTTAAAAGAGGGAACTCACGGCACCCTAAAATAATTGTTTCAATTCTGACACCCAACTCATTAACATTTCCCTTACCTTTGGCCTACAAAAAAAAATCTGGATTCATAAATATTAACATTCCGAAACAGTGAACTGTATATCGTGATAATTAACTATCTTTTATAGGAATCAGATAATAGTAAGTGTCATGAAGAAATCCTCACCATTACTATCCTTAGAGGAATAAGCTGCAGAAGTAAGACCTTGCTTGTCTTTGCCGATGGAGATGGAAGCTCTTACAGGCAGGGAAAAGTTTCTCCCCCAGAGGGTGACTAGGCACTGGAATAGGTTCCCCAGGTCACAGCACCAGCCTGATATAGTCCAAGAAGCACTTGGATAATGCTTTCAGGCACATGGTGTGACTCTTAGGGTGTCCTGTGCAGAGCAAGGACTAGGACTCAGTTATCCTAACCTCTTCCAACTCAGCATGTTCTATGATCTTATGATAGTTATCTCCTCTCTTACCAAGTCTTAGCTTTTCACTTCCTCAAGAATTCAGAAAAACATAATTTATATATAACTGCTATCTAACAGCTTAGGACACTGGAAAATTACCAGTAATTTTCCTCCTCCTGCTCTTTCAACAGGAAAACAAAATATTGCAGTACATTTGTAATCTAAAAATTGTATTCAACTGCAGCACAGCAACCTCAGTGAAAACACATTTTAAAGTATGCTTCAATTTGCACAAAAAAAAAAAGAAAATTTGCAATGTATTCTAGGCATTGTTGACAGAATTTAACAATTAAACTTTTTCAATGCATTTTTAGAACTCTACATAGTTCTCAATTAAAAAAGATAAAGAATATGTTATCAGCAGGAGAGGTTGGTTGCTTTTTGGTTTTAGTAACATTTTAAATCTTCAAACTCACCTTTCCACAATCAAGCTGACAGCTTGAGTAAGATCTGGTTTTGACACCTGGAGATGATTCCAAAGACACCACACAAATTCTTTATCAGCCTTAGAAATAGGAAAAAATAGAAGAAAAAACACATTACATGTATAATGCCTTTTACAGACAAAAAAAATTATACTGAGCATATTAAAAAGACAATTGCCAAGAAAGCCCTATTGTAGTGAGAATTCCCTGCAAGTTACTCACTGTTCCATGAATGACAAAACCACAGCAAATGGTTCTCTTGAATAAACAAGGTTTTAACCATACAGAATTTTGAAGTAAAACAAACACCTACAGTCAACATTAAAATAGTATGCAATGAAATATATGGCAGCAGAAATTACATTATCCAAACAAGGCTGCCTTTTGCTATATCTATTACTGTTACTGACAAAATTTCTGTTAAATACTAAGCCTGGAATACCTGCTTCAACATCAGTTTTACCACACGCAGCTCATATTTCAACATATGCAGTAAAACAGTCTCCTAACACACTCTCATCTAACCTGCAATATATAGAAATTTCTGAAAAAAAACCTCAAGTGAGAGCAAGAAAACAATCCTCTTTACAAACAGACTTCAGAAAGTTTGTGAAAACCAGATGTCAGCTACAAGCTTTCTCCCTTTTGTATTTTTTACACATAAGCTGTTATTTTTCACTGGTGTCTTCTTATTCCAAAAATATTTTATTACTGGGGGCACCAATATTAGTTATTTTACAATCTAAACCCATGTGTTAATTATATAAAAATGTAAGGGGAGAAAAATCCAGCAAACTATAAAGACCAATAAGAAAATATGTGTATATAAAGCATAGTCCAGACAAGGATGAAACCTACTAAAAGAATCTAACATAAAACTAGGAACAAATAAGCTAAATCCATAATATTGGCAGCCAGGCCTATTCAACAAGGAAAAATAATTAAGAGTGCAGCTATGTCTACTAGTGTTTTGGTAACAGAGAATCATCTAGACTGGAAAAGACAATTATGGTCAAGGCATCCAACCAGTAACCTAACATTGCTATATCCACCACTAATCCCTACATGCCATATCCACATGGCTTTTAAACACTGCCAGGGAGAACAACTCCTTCATATCCCTGAGCAGCCTGCTCCAATGCCTGGAAGGAGTTCTTTCTAATGTCAAATCTAAATGTTAAAAATCAAGCTGCCAAAAAGATCTTGTAATTCAAGACCATTATCAGCTTATGCAAAATGCACTACATCAGAAAGAGTTCCTCTTTCTTAAAAGCAGAAAAATTTCAACTAACTGGGTTGTGCACAGCCTTCAAAATGCTGACTGTGTTTCTTGAATTTCCAAACAAAATCAAACAATTAACAAAAACTTTGTGCTGAAAGGAAAGAGGAAAAGATGTTTTTAACACACTTGAAAAAACGCAATCCTTCTCTAACCAAACTGGGTTGCTAGTGTAAGCACTCTTTTGAAAATCAAAAGTGACTCTGTTGCATGTGAACACACAGTGACCCATTGGATTACGGTGAACTACATTCATTTTTGAAGAAAGGTAACACAAAACCTGAACTGTACACCACATAATTAGTAACTCAAATTACTTTTGCATCAGTATCCAAGTCTTTGTTCAGTACAAGTGCTAAAAATAGGTTAACTTTCAGCTCAGAACTAACTTAAAAGACAAACACTAAGCACCATATTAATTGGGTTACTAAGTAAAAAGAAAAAAAAGTACAACCCTTCATTTCAGGCTATCATCTTATGCACTTAGTATACTGAACTTTTATGTTTTATGTATCAGTGAAAAAGATTATAAAAAGTGTGCACTTGTGTCCTGGGTTGCAGTGTAGGATGTACACAAAGTATTTATTCTATCACCATCTTCATGAACTGTTGAAACCAGGTGGGCTAGTGTTTTCCCAAGCCCCCTGCCTTTTCTGCTAATGGCTCATTAACGCCTTTGGGGTGTTTTCTGCTAATGACTTTTGGGGTGTCTCCTGCTAATGACCCATGAGTCACAGGTAACTCCCTCCAGGGGTTATCTCTGTTAATGGGCCATCAAGGACACATTTCACACTTCTCATGCTATTGTGAGATGCTCTGCCCAGGGGGAGGAGCCAAGCATTCCCACCTGGACATAAGCTGGGATTTGGGACAGTGCAAGTAGCACTTATCCACTGGATTCCCAGAGGACCAGAGCTACCAGACCTTTCTACAGGATCACTGCTTCAGGAAGAGCACCTCACCTAGACTGCTTCCACCATCCTGTTCAGGTTGTATTCTGACTCTGTCAGTGATCCTTTGTGTTATTGTATTTATTTTATTTTACTTTTACCTTTTCACCTTTCTTCTTATTAAATTATATCTCTGACTTGGAGCCTCACATTCATTTTGCTTTCAAACCACAACAACTTGTTTCATGTCCTCAAAATGAAAGACACCATCTCCCAAAAATGCCTTTCCAGGCTACCTGAAGTTACAATGCGTGTAGACTGTGAACCAGGTATGACCTACTGCTTCTTTGCAGTCAGACACAAAACAAAAAATAAAAATGCTTTTCAGATTTGGAAGAGCTGCTGCAGGCTTCCAAAAAGCATTGGGATCTACACAGAAGCCGGATTCAGAGTAATTTCAACATCTAAAAAATCTTGTGTTTATATTGGTAAGTCAAGGGGGAAAGCAAACAAACAAAACAAACACACAAAAAACAAGCCACAAAGCCAGACTAAACCTCTCTAAACAACAGCAAAGAAAATGTGATTTCTTTTTAATTATATTGAATGGGCACTAAACAAACTTCAAAGAAACAGCAGCACAAAACAGGGTAAAAAGTGTCCATTAAATGATAAATAACAACAATCACTACCACAAATTACAAACCAAAGCCTTCATGAACCCTATGGAAGTAAGTGAAAAGTCACTGGAATTTCCAAAAAAGTTTCATATTTCAACACGTTATTTACTTTTGATGATGATACTCGAAGTTACTATTACAACTTATGAATGAACGCACACAGAACTATAAATCAATGCTGCATTTATATCAAAAGATATTCTAAGTTAAATCATCATATGCCTTTCACTATGTACTCAATATGTACTTTAACTTCTCTAAATGCACACAAAAGTAAGCAATGTCCTGCCTAGGTGTACTTCTGCCAAAAGAATAAGGGTGCAAATGCATCTTCAAATAATGTAACCAGTAAAGAAAAAAACCCAATCAAACAAAAATTCACAACTCTATCCAAAGTTAAAAATATAATAACTTTATTTAACAAGAAGGAAGTTTACACAAAAACATACATAATTTTTGATTATGACAACAAAATATTAATAAGAAATTAGTCAAAGAATGTTGAGTTACCATATGTGACTTTCTTTTATCTTTTAACATGACAAACATTTTAATAGCCATTTCATTTAAATCTAAGGAATATGACTAATTAAGCATTTTCTATAATGGAATAAGCATTAGTTAGAAATTATTAAAGTTTAAGATGAAAAGAAGTTTAAACAGTCTCTTTAAGCTCTTGGCAGAGCTAATGGACTTGGTAAAGCTTTTCCCTGCATGGCCCTAGGAGCCAAAGAAGTTCTGTGGAAAAAAGACTGCTTACTTACACTGTCTGAAGCTGGCACAGAGAAACACTGCAGCTGTCAAGGCCTGGTATGTATCAATCTTTAGCTTACCCAAAGAACATTCAGCCTACTCAATGCATGTTAACAGCTCAAGAGGTCAGCAAGAACAGCTGAGATCTTTTGAAAGCTAGCAAAAATTACTCATTACTTACAACATATCTAATGTCAGATAAAGATGCTCACCCTGCAATCAAGTCTGGATGCAAGAACAAAAATACTGTGAAAAAAGAGCACATTGTGTATTCCCTGAAAAGTGACATTTTTCCCCTCAGCCCACAGTGAAAGTGCCTGTAGCTCATTATACTGAAAGACAACCAGAAATGCAGACTACCTTAGGCTTTGAAAGTGTTCTTTGCAAAGTAAACTCGATTTTTTCTTACTGATTTTTAACAGCAGCAAGCTCAGAAACAAAAGATAAGCCATTAACAAACTGTGGCATAACTAGCTACAACACGGATATTTGCTTTCAAGTGAAGCTGTGTATTTATAAAACACCAGCAGAAATCAAAAAATGAGGAACGCCTCTTATAAGGAGGGAAAGACAAATATCCTTATTTAAAATATTTTATCTTCCTTTTGGAATGGAATTCCAAGGATAAATATTTCACTGACGATTTGATATCAAAAGTACATGAAATAGTATTAATATTGCAGCTATTTGTCTAATAGAAACTTAGAGCTATATAATCTTTTGAATATTTTTACACCACTTTATCAAGGAGAATTAGCTGGCACCTTTTTTTTAAAGTAATGATACTGAATTTACTAAAGTCAAACCTTTAAATTAGCAGCGAAACAAGTATCAAAAGCATAAACCGTATCGTCTTCCTTTTTTTATCTCACTATACATTCATAACAGTTTGGGTATTAAATTTACAAGCGTAGTTTTTTGTTTAGATGTATATCATGCACTGTGTTGAGAACAAGGATAACTGAAAAACTTCCCTTCTTTAACATAAATTTGTACATCAAGGATCTCAGTTATCTGCAGTTTGAAATCAGTACTCTTTTTGATGTTTCACTGTGTTTATTTCTAAGCATGTTAACTACTGTTAAGTGTTCCTATCATACCTTAAATCTTTACAGCATTACAAATTATTCACTTATTATTATTCATCTTCTCAAATCTGGAAGAGAATACTCTTAGAGCAGAAAAGTAAAACATGAACACAGAACACACTCAATCCAAACAGCCTCTTCCCCCACTCCCACCTCTCCAATCATGACTACAAAAATACAGGACACAAATTCTCATTTTAGTTCTTTAATCAGTCCATATCCCCAAGTGGAAAAATAAAACAGTTGGGAGGACAGAGGGAGCTATTGGTTTACTGTTAATTTTTAGTAAGAACTCTGTAATAATTACATACTGATAATTTTCTGTGTTATGAATTGAGTATTTCAAAACACATGATTGTCAGGCTGGAAAAATTTGTATGGAAATCAAAATACTACAGGGCATGGAGGGTGAGGAGGGAACGAAATAACCTGGCTGGCTGCTATAAGCTGAAAAACCTTAAAGAAAAATTTTTCCACGGATTGTTCTGGGCTCCCCTAATATCTAGGATAGACTAGTACACTTCCTACTAAACAGCTGAAGTCTTTTATCAAGCTGACATATACACTTGACATGCAAGTGACAAGACTTGCTTCTTTCTTGATGTCTTGTAAGACTTTTAAACCTACACTGCTGCATCCTGTCAGTTCAGACTCTCTTGACCCTGCTGTGCCAGTGTTTGTGTTTTCTAGTCACATATTACATTCCTAAATAAGAGGTATTCTCTTGACAACCAAGTCCTGCTGAGTTGTCACAACAAAAAATACTCTTACTCTTTAGAGAATCTGTAAGGTGCTATGCTTCTCAACGACATAAAAAGCCCCCAAAAGACTGATCAGTAACTCACAAGAAAACTTAGAACCTTAGACACATCAGGCTCTTAAAATAATACTGTGTTATTTTCAAGTTTGCAGAAGTACTCACAGACAGCACGCACTGTTAACATCTAATTATCAGGTAGAAATTTGTAAGAGGGCTGTAGATGACTTGACCAGACTGCTTGTTTTAACAGACATCATCAGCAAACAAGTATTTTTGCCCGTCCCCTCAATTCCTTAAGGTTGCAGCATAAGTGAGATACCCTCAACATGTAAATGTATTATAGTGAAAAAAAAGTTTAATGTATATTCCACACCTAATTTTATAATCAAAGAAATTCCTGTTATATTGTCTGTGTTGGTAGTCCTTGCAACAAATATACATTTGATTCAAAAAAGGGACAATGTAGTATATGGCTTTACTTACACTTGTGTAAGTATACACACAAGTATACACACATACCTCCACACACTCACACTCCCTTAGAAATTGAATCCTTACTCATTACTCTGCTGAATGCAAACAGGCACCATAAAAATAATATAGTATTGTCATTGTTACACTGTTGATGACCTAAGTGATCTAAGCAAGAATACCACCCAACTTATATTAAAAGACATTGTCATTACAGATTATTTAATCAGCATACTCTCAGATTATTTCATCAGCACAGCAAAAAGACAGTAGTACACTTAACTGAGTAATTTCATTTTATATTCTTACTTGGCATAAATAACTGACTTATTGTGGCATCAACTGGCAGGAAATATAAGGTACTTCCTGGTCATGGCACAATCAAAAAACTGGTATCACTTAAGGCAGATCAGTAACATCACAGGAGGAAGGGACAAAAATAAACATCAATTCACTGGTAGACAGAACATATTATATAGACATGGACCTATTACACAAATTGCCACCCTCGTTGAATAGCAAAAAGTAAATTTTTCTCTTCTTCAGTGAGCACATAGGATGATTTGTTTCCTTTCATTCACTAGAACAGCCTTCTACCAGCAGTTGCTTTTTTCTGAGTACTCAATACTGGAGATGTGGCACTTGATGAACGTACGAAATCTTCAAAAAGGAGAAAATGTGAGAAATGAAAAGCTTTCTTTTAATCTCTTTATAGATCAAGGATAGGATAAGTGATCTGCCAGCTTTCATTTCAAGCTGTAACTTTCTAAACTACTTCAATTAAAACTAACTGCAGTCATAGACATAAGATGCACAGAACTGGATAGGACATGAATTTTCTAAGTCATACAACTGCTTCCTGCTAGCACTACAATTCTGAGAGTTATTGTAACAATTCCATCATTTATTTGAGAGCACAACATAATTTAAAAGCTTCAGCATAGCTCTCAGCGTTAGTTTTGTTTAAATAAAATGCTCTGGATTAATATGATGCACTTGTGATTTTTAATCCATTCAAGAATACAGGAATACATAAATAGTTTTATTTTACAGACAATATAACCATATGTATGCATTTAGGTATATTCCCTCTGTATTACCATGACTAACCAAGTGCAATTTGGGCCCATTATTTCAACTGCACCTGAAATGACATTGTAGTATTCTCCAAATCCTGTACACTTGTTGGACAAATAGAATACTTGCATACCTTTTAAACTGTGAGCTAAATTTCTAATAGGTGAAACAGCGCACTATCAATAATAGCAAAGGATGAGAGGACTATTTGAAGTCACTCTTCAAGAACAGCATACCTCCTTCCCAAAACAAAACAATTAGATGGGAAAACCAGACCAGCTACACTCACCATCCTCCTCCACGCTGAATCTGAAACAACATGGTAAACACAGACGTGAAAGTGTGTTCTAGAGGCCGTCTCAGTGCATTTGGAAAAATTACAAGACCCTAAATCTCTGCACATAAAATGCAGCTTCCTTTACTGACAAAGGCAATGGTTTGCAGTTCCCGGAACAGGTATTTTTTGTGCTCATGTCTATGTTACAGCAGTCAGATGTAGCAGTGTGTTTTTGGTTTTATCAGTTTTATGTATGCATTTGTTCCTTGTTTTGTATTATTTTTTATAAGTTGTAATGGTTTACCCCATGTCACCCATGTTTAACCCTTCTTGGTTTTACTCCAACCCCAGTTATATGTCAATCATAAGTTATCCAGCCCCTGGGTCTTGTCTGTCACTTTGGGGTCTCTCCCAAAAGTCTGGAAAGTTCCAGTAAGGACCCCAAGTGATTGGACAAGACTTCAGCTGTCTTCCCATCCGAGTTATTGATTTGTTACAATGTGTGTCATTTTCCTGCAGAGCCATACCCACATGTTTGTCCCCAGTTAAACCCATCCCTGAGTTCCTCCCCTGGATAAGAGATGTTACATTGGAGGGTTCCCGCCCTTTTTCCCACTGCTTCTGCTAAGGGGCCACTTCTGCTGAGGGGTGTCTGCCGAGGCAAATACTCTGAACTGAGGTTATCCCCACTGGGGGATGAATAAAGCCAGCAGTTAATCCTGAGCAGAGTCCCTCTTTCTTTCCTGCTGTCGTCGTTTCACTCCTTCGGGCAAACAAGAACCCAAGGGATGGGTGAGGTTCGTCCTGCTACCAACTGTGCCCTTTACTGTTGAGGTGTCAGGGCTGGCCAAGGCAGAGAGACAAGACACCTCTACAATTAGATGAATAAGGAATGGGTTCTATGTCCCATTCCAGAGGGTTACTGTCCACATGGAAACCAGTCATAAGTGCCATTCCTCCAGGGTTCATACTGAAACCAGTACTGGTTAGTATCTTCCTAATTACATGTTCATGATATAAACAGTACCAAGCTGACCACTGAAGTTTCAACACCAGGAGGAAGGGAATGACATCCACCAGCTTGAAAATATCAAAGTTGAAACAAGGCAAAGTGCAAGGTCTTGCAGTGGGGTTGGGAAAAGCCTATTATCAATAGAGACTGTGAGATGAACTGACTGAGAGGAGTCCTGTGGAAAAGGACTTGCGTCAACTACTGGACAAAATCCTGAACGTGTGCCAGCAGCACACACTGGCATGCCAGAAAGCCAGCTGCACCCTGGGCCCACCAAGTCACAGGAGACAATTCTCCCTCTCTCATCTGGTGTTGTGAGACCCGACCTGGGGTGCTATGTCCAGCTCTGTGGACCCCAGCACCAGAAAGACATGGCCATAACAGCTCAGGTCCATAGTAGGGCCACAAAACTGATCAGAGGCATGGAACACTCTTCCTGTGAAAACGGGATGAAAGAGTTTGGTTTGTGCTGCCTGGACAACACATACAAGGATCCTGACTGCAGCCTTTCAACTTACAAAAGGGCATTTGTAAGAAAGACAGACTTTAACAATGCCTCAAGTAACAGGAGAAGGTTCTACAATTTTAAACTGTACCCTTTTTAATTCAAAAAAATTTAAATTTGGATTAAGTATAGATTCAGACTGAAAGTAAGGCAAGTGTGGACAACAAGGTGGAATGGCAAGGGAAGAAGATTGTAGACTCGCCATCACTGAAGTGTTCAAAGACATGTTGGGTAGGGTTTTAAGCAGCATGATCTACTGAAAGATGTTCCTGGCCAGGGAGGCTGGACTAGATGATCTTTAAAGGTCCTCCCAACCCAAGCCATTCTACAACTCTGTAATCTCTATACCAAATTTCAAATTCCCAGTGACATGCTGGGCCAATCTGAAATATTCACACACAGACATACTGTGAATGGGGAGCTACTTTATGAAGCACAAAAATATACTTTTTTAAAAATCTCACTTTTAGTTCATCTTCAATTTTACCTCTATGTTCTAAACCAGTATTTTTCAAAAGGAATACCAGGTACAAAAAATTTTCACTTAAATAAAATTTGTCAGAAGTAAAAAAAAAAAAAAAAAGGCAGAAGGAAATAAACTTAGGTATTCAACAACACTACTTCTGTATATAATACAAAAAGAGTAAGGCCTTCATCAACAACAACTGTACTAATCAGACTCATGTGATTTATACTCCTTATGGCAAAATTTAAGAGTATAAAATAACAAAAAAAACCACCCAGAGCACTAAACAGCTGGCATCCCTTGGCACCAATAAATATGTGGTCTTGGCTTAATTACTAATAAAAGAAATTAGCATTTAATGAATGGAATTGCTCCATTTCAAAAGAACAGTATGGATATCAACTATCTAGAAGAAATACTGACACACTCAAATTCTCATACTGGTAGTTTACAAAAATGTCAGTTTTGGTCACAAAGTTGGATGGATAAGAACATAGCTGACATAAAAATATATCACCAAGGAAGAATTACATTTTAGTGTTCTGTTTTTTTAATTTATTGTTAGTTTCGATTCTCAGATATTAATTTTAAAACATTTCTAATATGCAAAATGTATAATCAAAATGCATCTGCAGTATCTAGACACCTATTATGAAGCAACACAATATCTTGGTGTGTTAATGCATTTTTCATGTTTATTTGTAAATAAAGGAGAAGAGTGTTATAACTACGTATAAATCAATAGTATCATGGCTATGTTATATTCAGTGGCTGTGCTGGATATTAAATTTGTCCAGAAAGAAAAAATGCACCCATTTTTACAGCTAATGAAATGTTTTCTGTTATCAGTGCCAATGATGGCAAATACCACACTGTACAACCTTCCCTCACACAGAAAGTAATTAAAACTAGACAGTTCCATTGCCCACAAATAACTGTTCTTTTTCTTCAAGCACACTATAAAACAGGACATGAAGACTGTCCTGGGTTGTAGTGTAGGATGTACACAAAGTATTTATTCTATCACCATCTTCATGAACTGTTGAAGCCAGGTGGGGCAGTGTTTTCCCAGGCCCCCTGCCTTTGGGCTGTCCCCTGCTAATGGCCCATTAACGCCTTGCCCATGACTCACAGGTAACTCCCTCCAGGAGTTATCTCTGTTTAATGGGCCATCAAGGACCCACTTCACAGCTCATCATCCCATTGTGAGATGCTCTGCCCAGGGGGAGGAGCCAAGCATTCCCACCTGGATATAAGCTGGAATTTGGGACAGTGCAAGCAGCCCTTACCCACTGGATTCCCAGAGGACCAGAGTTACCAGACCTTTCTACAGGATCACTGCTTCAGGAAGAACACCTCATCTGGACTGCTTCCACCACCCTGCTCTGGTTGTATTCTGACTCTGTCAGTGGTCTTTTGTGTTATTGCATTTATTTTATTTTATTTTTACCTTTTTACCTTTCTTCTTATTAAATTGTATTTCTGACTTGGAGCCTCTCACTCGCTTTCAAACCACGACAAACACCAAAATGGATCTATGCATAGCTTTTCACAATACGCAGGAAACACAGCATGAAACAAGGCAAGAAGCAATAGAAATCCCTACCACTCCACTTCCCACAAAGTAGCAGCCACCTTCCTTGATCCTCTTTTACCCAAAAGTGCCAAGAGATATACATAGTCCATTATTTAATATTTCTTTCTAATCCCTGCTAATAAAGAGAAGCAAAAGCAGTAGCGGCTACTGGAAGATCTCTTTATTCCTCATTTGTATTTAGCATCTTCTGATGAAAGTGTTTAAATGCTACTGGTGAATCTGTTTGTTGCAGCAGAACCTTAAGAGACTAGTGATTAGATCATAACTTTTTGACTAACGGTGAACTATCTATTTTTTAGTGGATAAACTGCAGAAAGGCACATGAGTTACAGAAGATAACACTAACAAAACCTCCCTAAAAATAACATGAACACGAATTTTTTATGAAGGGGGAAAAAAAAAAAAGAGTAGCTCAGCTTGGTAGAACCATGAAGTTTGAAAAGGAAAGTCCTCAGTAAGGAAAACACAGTATCATTTTAGCAGACATGCCACATTACCTTTGGAATCAAAAAGCTGCAGTCAGTAAAATTAAGACTGATGGTGTCTTGCTTTTTTGAAACTAATAATGGTTAGATAGTTAAGACACTTGTTTGAATTCAAAACAGCATTTTTGATTAATAGAGAGATCCTAGACTGGCAAATATAAAATTCAGCTAAACAAATCAAACTTGTCTTGTGAGTATCGCCAATAGCATAAGTAAAACCATAAGATAATGTGCTTGCTTCTTCCAACTTTCTGTATTTCCATCAATATACACTCTGTTTGATGTGGAAAATCCAGCCCAGAATCACTGTCTTGTTCTAAGTAAGGATTTGGTGTAGATTCCCATCACAGAATACCTGAAAGAACTATTCTTATCCTTTTAGTTACAGAACAGCGGATATGAAAGTGTCTATCCTAGAAAGAGCCTGAGAGCTAAGACACCAATCATCAGTTTAGCAATGCACACTGTTTTACACCAAATGAACTATCTTTCACCACAAGAGGCTTCCCTACAGGACACTGAGGAATATGCTATGAATCCCTATAGGCCAAACAGGGGTTTAAAGAAATACACAAGACTAAAGAAAAATCACATGAAGCTAAAGAAAGTAATCTGGTCTCAGAAATTCCACCTATAGAATGAGCTTCCAGAGATATAACATATCATTCCCCTTACAAAAAAAAAAAAAAAAAAAAAAAAAAAAAAAAAAAAAAAAAAAAATCAAAACGCACACGGAAAAAAAAAAAAAAAAAAAAACCCAGAAACAAACAAACCAGACTAATTTCCTATACCAGGAGCCACTATGTTTTGCAAAAACAGCATACTCGTCTGCTCCACCCCTAAAAATACACAACCACAAGGGAAAACAAGATGGAGGGGAAACACAAGCCAGATCTTTTAAACAGCAAGGAAAAACACAAACTCCCAAGAATAACACGAACATAGGAACTGAAGATCTTGATATTTTGAGGTGGTAGGCAGCAGCATAAAACCCTGAAGTAGAATGCAGCAGTTAATAGAAGTAATAGAGACAAGATGTGACATGACTTACTATTTGACCTTTGTCTTTCCACTGCCCTCCAACAATGTTGAGCCCATCACAGAAATGTAACAAGGTGCCAAAGATAACAACAAATTTAAAAATAAAAAACAAATTTCTGTTTTCTTTTCTGTTGTTTCCAAGAACCATAATTTTATTTCTCAAGTGATTCTCAAATAAAATAAAAAGAGGAGCCACTGAAATTAAAAATAATTTTAAAATGTCTTACTGCAGACGCAATCCTAATTTTCCCTAAACAGGACACTGTAGAGGTACACCTCCTTAGCTTTATACAAAGCTTCTCAGTAGACAGTCTGGGAGCTTTGGACTATTTTCTTAATTTGGCTTTCTTATTTGCAAATTCCACCACGGAACTGATGTCAATGTCAGTTTTCACAGAGTGACTGTAACAAAATTGTGCTTTTAACAGGCCCTACTCCAAGACCTTGCTTATTACGATTGACACTCCTGCAATGGTTTGAGTATCATTAAAGTAAATATCAAATACTACCAACCTAAGATGCAGAAGTCAAGACACAGTAGTAGAACCTCAGCTTTAGAAAATAATGAGAAAAAGAACATAAAAAAATAAAGAAAGTATTAAAAATACCATACATGACTCTTGTAGGCACCTTTACTTTGTGGGAATTGTTACCATAAAAGAACAGAATAAATATAAATAAGAACATAAAGCCCACCTTCCTGGATGACTAAAAAAGTCAGGTTCTCCAAAATTCTGTCACAGAAAAGAAACAACATCAAGAAGTAGATGCCTGGAATACCAGAGGTTAGAGCAAAACTAGCACACCCAATACTTCCACTAAGACCCAAGGAGCTTCACCAGCCAAAGGCGGCTCCCATGTACTCAGCCAACAGACCCCCATCAACAGACGCCAGTTCCCAGAAAAGATTTAATTTCAGAACTGCAGTTTATATGACAGTGAATATAATAGTCCAATAAGGTGTGCAGAAGAGAAACATGCTGTAATTTATTCAGATGCTAAATCACTTTTGGATACATACATCTCTTTGCTAAAATTGTTCAGTTTAGAACCAACCAAAACTTTAGGCTCAATCACTTGATAAATGTCTTTTTTTCTTTGGGGAAAAAACCATCCAAAAGGCTAATAGCTCAACAGATACTTAAAACTAATCCTTTAGTTCTGATACATCTTTAAACTATTAAACTAGATTATAGCTGGGAAGGGTTTTTTTTGGAAATGCAGTTGAGGAAAAGGACAATTTCATGCAGTTGCTGGATGAAAAGTTAACACCCTCTCACTAACATCTTTTATAAACACATTTATACAACTTTTCTATCCAAAATGCCTGCTAAGGCAGTCTGTGAAAGCGACAACCTTACCCAAAAACATAGAAGACAAAGAAAATCTTAATAGAAACTGAAACATTTTTACTGTGATACACCTCCACAGGTTGCCATGAGGGGTTGCAGTCTCCAGGAATGGAAATACTCAAAACTTACTCAAATACTCAATCTGCCCTAGGGTAGGATGCAATAGATACTCTCAAAAATCTCCTTCCAACCTAAAAAGTTTCACAGTTCTGATTAACAAGACCTGCAAATATTAGGAGACGGCACAGAAACAAAAGAAGTTCTTAGATCTAAAGGAAATTAAGTAAACCACAGCAGATGAAATAAAATTATGCTAAAGAAATTAGTTGGTCAGCAATAACTTAGTATTTCAACTGTGAAGATGCTAGAAAAACACAACATTAACATTACCCATATGCATTTAGGCTTTCAAATTACTTGTATTTGCACAAAGTTTTCATATGAAATATGACCTTAAAATGGACTAACCATCTACAAATAATTTCATCAGTTGACTTTCAAACCACTTGAAGAATCTTACTGCAGTCCATTCAGTAAACCAGGCCATTTTAGTTCCCACTCGAATTCAGAATAGCTTCACAAAACTTTCTTTACAAAGTTATTCACTTCAGATAAATGCTATACCAAAAAAGTTGCCTAATTGATGAGGCTATCACCTCTTTTACTTGTTAAAATCTGGCTTCCTCCTTCTTTATGGAACACATACATGCTTAAACTTGTCAAATGTATTGATGGATTAGTGAAATAGTAAAGCATGTAGATGTCTACACTGCAGTAGTTTCAGAGAATCTCTACTTAAGAGATTGCTGCTTCACTTCCTTTTCTATTTTATTAATAATCTGAAATAAATCCTGAATACACGCATCCTCTGAGGTTAGAAGGATGATACGTATTGGATTCTACCTAGAGCTGGAGAGATTATTGCAGGACACTGACTTGCTCTGTTTTCAAAAACAGAACTGGTTTTGGAAACAGTAAGCTATCTGATTTGATAAAAGACAAAGATCCAAGAATGGTAAGATAACACGGAAGAAACTTAAAATAAATACATTTCAAAATATTTTGTGTTTGCTGACTTCAAGACGTATGGAATGGGTTCATCAAAGAACAGGTAGAAATGCACACATAACTGAAATTAATCTAAAGGGGAAATCAGATGCTTAACTACAATTTGTGTACATCAAGTTATCAAAGCGATTAGAAATTCACATTGGTACTGTTTCTTCAAAGTTTCTTGTATGTACAATGCTCTCCAAAAATACTACATGCTACTTAGGTTTTTGTAATACATAATTTATGTTCAACTAGCAAAGGAGCAGAGCACAGGGCTTCCTTCTGCCTCCGTCAAACTTTGTCTGATAGCGCACATCTGCAAACTAGGAATAGTAAACTGTATATTTTTAGAGAGTTTCCTTAACTTCTCTCGCAAGACATTGAAGACATCACCAAAGCACTTAGCATTGTTCAGCATTTCCAAACAGGAAATTTTCATGACAGCTCCTTCTCCCCACAGATCTCCTATGCAATATATTTTCTCAAGAAGTCTTGATTCCACGGCGGGAATCCAACACCAACTGTCACGTGTATCAATGCAGGGAACCTCTGCTTTCAGATGGATGCTTTCTTCTGATGGCTCCATCAGCCCAAGCCTTCATGGCTTTAACCAGACCACATCCCATATGAAAATACTGTTTTGGCTACCTGCAGCATTAAGGGTCACCTTCCTCTCTGCCACACACTTTCGGTGTAATCAATGTGTTTGGCAGAGAATTTCTGCTGATTTCTAGAACAAGACCTCACATTACCAACGTTTTCATATTTTTAATAAATACACCTAACTATCAGCAATGAGTGACCAACTGGAAAAATGAGGGAAGTGTACCTATGAAGGGCAAGACATAGAGGAGGAACTTTTTAAAGTACACCCATAATTACTCATTAAGCCCTCCCTTCCAAGAAACAGCTCGTGTGTATTTAATCCTGATCCAAGGTTGCGGGAGAGATGAAACTACCTCCAAAGGTTCCTTCAAGACTTGAAATCCCCTAAAACCCCTCTGCCTGTTCATTTTCCCCCGAAGCTGCACAAGGGAATACCTTGGGACTTTTATGAATTCAAGCGAACCGTGGCTTTTGGAAAGGTGAACTAAACAGGTTCAGGACAGGTGGTTTCATCCTTGGCAAGTGCCCAAGTCCTATTTAATTCATGTCTCGGAGGCGCCGGCCGTCCGCGGCCCTGTTCCTCCTCCTCGCCCGCCGGGAAGGGGACGCGAACCCGCGGTCCCAAAGGGGACACGCCCGTCCGGCCCCGGGCCGGCCCTCGCTCAGCGCTCCGGTACCTGGCAGCGGCTCGGCTGCTCCGCAGCTCTTCCTCCAGCTCTGCCACCCGCCGCGCCGCCGCCTCCGAGCCCCCCGAAGCCATCACCGAAAGCCTCTCGCCGCTCCTCCTGCGGGGACGGAGAGAGGAGAGGAGGGTCCGCGCCTGGTGGAGCGGGCTCAGGCAGCCCCCGCTCGCCCGCCCGCGCATGGGGGAAAGGGGAGAGAATCGACGCCGTGAACCACACAAATGAAAACTTTCCGCGGCACTCACGACGCGGGCGAGCGCCGGAAACAGTAGGAAAGAAAAGGACGCGGTGCAATGACGTCACAGCGCAACCGCTACTCCTCCGAGGAGAAGGGGCGAGGGGCGCGTTTGAATTCGCCCGCCCGAGGCGCGGGGCTGCGCAGGCGCCGTTCGGGGGCAGCGGCGCCCCGGGACCGCCGCGCTCCCGCCGCCTGCGGCCCGCCCGGGGCACCTGCCGCCTTCGTCCTCACGGGCCGGGGAGCACCTGCTGTCCCGTGAAGGTGCTGAGCGAAGGATGTTGGAGATGCTTGGGAATCCAGTGGATCCCTGCCCTTCGTCAGCCGTAGGAACGCGTGAATCTCGCCTTTGTTTAGATCTAGATGTTTACATGTGAACCGCACAGGTCAGGCCCACAGAATGGATCAGGCTGGTAGGGACCCTACCACAGTGGGCAATCGGGTCGGGCCTCCCTGCTCAAGCAGGGTCTTCTCAGAGCACATTGCACAGGATCATTCTTGACTATCCCCAGTGAGCGACACTTCACAACCTCTCTCTGGGCAATCAGTTCCAGTGCTCGCCCACTGCACAGTAAAGAAATTCCTCCTCAGGATCAAGTAGAGCTTGCTGGGCATCAGTTTTTGCCCATTGCCTCTTGTCTTGTTGCTTGGCACCACCGAGCTGAGCCTGGGTCCATCTGCTGACACAGTCCCTGCAGAACACCTCTGCACATGGATAGGGCAATGAGATCCTGCTGGGTGCTGTGTGAGATACTGAGGCGCCAGCATACCTGAGTTAGATATCATGCCTTTTCCTCTTTGTTTCTTTTTTCTCTGAATTCAATAATAACAATTGCAAGACAAGAGTCAGAGATTTGGGTTTAAGTTAGGTCTTTGATAACATTTTGGGATGCATGAGTACACTTGTTTCCCAGACAGGAGGAAAGGAAGTTTTTCAGAATTATTGCTTCCAGAGTTGGGTTTCAGAGCCTACAACTGAAAGCAAAGGAAGGCTTCAAAGATCTAACCCTTAAAAATATGTGAAATATTTCAGCTGGTCCACTGTATAAAGGTACTCTGTTTAAGATCCATATATGTAGAGTAGCTGGTTTTGTAATAAAGGCTTAAACAGCATTGCTAAAGCAAATCATGTAGCCTACATGGGAAGCAAAATACTCATAAAAAGCAAAGCTTTTCCCCCAAACTAATGGGGAAAGAGGTTGAAACATGGTCAGAATATATTTTAGCCTGAAAATTGCATTTCACCAATGTCAGGATCTTACTACAGGAATATTATACCTGTTTTTATAGAGAAGTATGTTTTCTTTTCCTCTCCATTGTAACTTTTGTATGGTTTCTGCAAAAGTTGCCCTGAATGTACCACTGTGACTAGAAATAAAACTCTGTGTGTGTGTGTGTGTGTGTGTGTGTGTGTGTGTGTGTGTGCAGAGAAGCAAGAAGGTTTCACACTGTGTGAATTAGGACATATATTAAAATGTCCAATTCTTCCACCTGTGGCCTTAGCAGAAAGATTCCTGCATCCTTGGTAATAGCTGTGCCTGGTAAGTTGATTTTTTCATCACATTGATGTCCAGGAGCCCTTCTCAAAAGAAGAGTGGCTACAGTACTTAATGACAAGACTTTTTACATAATTTTTCAATTAAAATTTTTACTATTACTGCAAGTATTATCTGCACAATTATGAATGTAAATGTACAGGTGGGAGACTGCATTTGAGTCTTCTTTGTCCAGTTATATGAAGATTTAAGGAGATTCAAGAATTACCTTATAAATTTTATAGTTCATCACTCATTGTGTATTGTGTCGTCTCATATTTGTGATCTTGCACTTCCTGTCATTTATCTTTGTGTGTTATTAAAAGTTTGTATGACCATAATGACCATCATGTCAATTCTAACATGTTTACATTTTAAAGTTTTTCTTTGCTTTTAGGATCTCCTAGTTCTACCATAAATAATCCAGTCACTATGATTCTATGGAGCCTTCACTTTTTCCACATCCCTGTCTTTTAATAACTGTCTTTTTTGCTTTTCATCTGTTTCGTAATGTTTTTATCATTGTCCCTTTGACCGTTTTTTTCTTTATTACACTTGGGCAACAAGCAGCTAACCATACTTAAAAAACAATGTGCTTAGATTAACTTCTGAACAACTACAATGACTAAACAGGATTTAAAAACATTTTCCAAGTACAAGGTCATTCAGAGTTGAGCTGAGAAGATTCAGTTATTACAGGGGCTAGGCTGAAAGCTTGACAGAACACAAAACAAAAGACTGCAATTCCTTACAACTTTAGAACCTTAGAAGAAAAATTGTGTATTTACTATTGTGTAGAGACAACATGTTACCACAATGAACAAAAAAGTAACGCTTCCTCATAGCAAGTCAGTTATTTTAAGGACATAATACTTTTGTATATCGTTTAACAAACATCACATTTGTTTTCCTGCTATGTCACAAGCTTATTCTCTATAACAAAGTTTCTATTATTAACCCAATCAGTATTCATGATAATACTTTAGAATATTTGAGAAAATTTAAAATGTGGAGTTGGCAAGTTTTGGTGAATTGGGAGACAGTGACTAGTATCAGAGTATTTTGTGTATTATATTTCTCCCAGATCTTCATATTTTGGAACCCCTGCTTTTACAGTTACCAAATCCATGAGACTGTTAGGCTAAATTCTAAAACTATTTTCCCTTTGGATTTAATTTCTATAAAATTAAACAACGTCTAGTAGAAATACATGGCATTATTGAAACCTCTTTGTTATGGCTTTTAGTCACTTACAGTTCCTGTGAATGTTACACAAATACAAGGGCTCTCTAAGTTGTTTTGGTGACAAAAGTAAAAAATATTTTTTGTTTTGATTTTTTTTTTGCCCTTGGGAAATTCCACATCTTTCTTCAAAAGACGATCATATTAAAAGCATGTTGCATTTACTCCTGATCACATAATTTCTTTTATTTTCTGATTGTATATTTCTGTTCCTTATTTTAATGTGAAATAAAAAGTTACTCCATCCATTGTGGCAATCCCAAATACTTAATTATTAGAAGTAAAGACATGTAAGTACACAGTAGAGCATTTTCATTTTCCTTTAAGCAAAAAATGTCCTTAATAGCCTGACATTAATTTAACGTGTTAAAATGTTATACTAGTGAATTTGCATTTCTCCTTTGATTTTTATGTTGACTGTTCCTGTTTGTCACCAGTAGTTTGCTAGGAAACAGCATCATCAAACAGGCACTTTCTGAAAGATGTTTGTCAGCTACAGTAAACAAGACAAGTCAAAATTGCTGAAATTATTTCTAGCTGGTTTTGGCAATGTCCTCAATATTTTAGTAATTTGTACGTTTCTCAAGAACATATTACAACCCTAGAAATATGTTTTATCTTGTTTAGACAATGAATTCAAAACATACTTGCTTCCAGTAAAAGTTTAAGTTTCTGGAGGTTTCTGGAGGTTTTGTGATGTAGGTTTGAGTTTGGGTTGATTTGGTGGTTTTTGCTTGTGTATACATTCAGGGCTGTGGGGGACATTCTTTCCACTTCTGTGACAGCTGTATATAATAACACAATTATGGTCATTGGAAGAATGGAGATATAAAGTGGAAAGGTCTGTAAGTAGAAGTAATATCTGATATTGGATCATCTGCCATAATCAAGAGAACAGACAGACCATTTAGTTGGAAAAAAAAAAATAAAGCATTTGACCAAATTCATACTTTTTGTTTCCAACTGCTTGTAATAAAAGATACTACCTCAGACCTCATTTCTACCATTGTAACATACTTATATTGAATTAGCTAATTCTGGCAAAGGGCAAAGTGGAGCTGGAAAAGGTCAACATGGAAGCCTAGATTCACTGATGTACAGGCCTGTTCTACCATTGGCATGAGCAACTTTTCACTCAATGAAAAGAAAGTGCCATCTTATTCTCCTAAGCAAAGAGTAAGACAGCAGAGGTCTGATTTGCACCTGAAAAGACAAGAGGTATAAAATATATCCATTTTATTTACCACATACTTTTCTTATTTATAGGCTGGGTAAACATCAATCAAAGTTTTCATACAAAATACAGGTTACACTCCCCAGAAGGGCTACATCATGATGCCAGAGGAGTCTGTAGCATGTCCCTGTTCCACTTACCTTTGCCATGGTTAAGGCTTCAGTTTTTCATTGTCTTTTAAATGAGGTCACAGACCTGGACACTGCACCTGGACACTTCAAGGCAATGAAAAATGCAAGCCACTAATATAAAGTAGGGCATGTCAGTCGAACAAAACACAGAGGGAGGAGGTGATTAACAGTGTCCTGGACGCAGTCTTCCCCACCCCATAGCACCTGCCAGCAATGGGAGGCCGAGAGGGAGGGGCAGGCAGCTGAAGGTCATTAAGAGGGAGAAGCAAATTCCAGGGTGGCTGTCCTGGCAGAGGCATATTGGGTTTGTATTGTAGTAAACTGAAAAGATGGGTTTAGCTGAGCGTTGGGAGTTGATTGTTTCATTGTTAATTTGTTTCTTAGTGAAATTGAACCCCAGAAGGGAGTTGAGCTTTGACCTTACACATGGTGTGTAGCCTGTATCACATACTAACTGAGAGAGTCTCTTGGTTATGGAAGAGTTGCATGGAAAATGAAGAGCTGAGTTTCATCATCCTGAGAAAGGGTGTGAAGAGTATGTGGCCACCCAGGCTCAGTAAGTAAGCCATGATACCCTTGTTAACCCAAGGAGTGGTTGCTGACAGGGGCAACACTGTCCATGACCACCCAAACTTTTCAGAGTATGCAGGAGACATGGATTGAGACGCTCCCTAACCCTAGGGATTGCAGCTGAGAACATACACCTACACATCCTCTCATTGCAGTCCTGCACGTGCAAATGGCACGAGAGCCATGAACATGTGCAAATGCCTCAAAATTACCCATTTTTAATACTAGAAATCAGGTTTGCAACAGTTTGTATAGTTTAGTATTGGACACTGCTGAACAATACACCAAAATAAACTGATTTTCTGACTGGGGACAAATAAAAAGTACTGTAATTAATTAAATAAGAAATTCAGATTAAATTAAAAATTACTACATTTCAAACCTCTGTCATAACCATGTCTGAAATAACATGAGAATTTTGAATAGAAATCTTAAAATTCTCAAGCAAACTGCAAAATTCATGGAAGTATAGCTTACCTCATTTTACATGACAAAGAGGTTAAGGTGTAGTGAGGCTAAGTCACAACAGAGTGCACAGCCGTAGCATTGATAAAGCTGCGAATATTAAATAGGGCATAAATCAGAACCCAACAATGTTTTTGGTTCAGAACAGAGCCAAGCCATATGATTTTCAGGTCTTTGTTTAACAGTTCATACTGTGTTAAAAAAATAAATAAAGGCCTTAGGAAAATACATAAATTCAAACAAAGTTTCAATATTAAGCTAGGAATTTAGTCAAAAGTCATTTGCAGCAATTAAAACACTTTTTCTAGTTTTATCAATGTGCTTAAATTAATGCTATATATTATTTTGCAGACACTAGCTTTTAAAGAAGAAAAAATACTTTCTCCCACTCTAAGATATGGAGGTTTTGACATCTTATTGTGGTATTTGTCTTGCCTCAATGACCTTGCTGAGTTCTTTAGCTTGAAATTCTGAGGTAAATGTGTGTTCGTTTCTGTTTGTTTTCTGATTTTCAGTTGACCATCAGGTTTAACTTAGTTATTTACAATCACTTGAATTCTGAAACTACTTCAGATGAAGAAGCACGATTCTATTTTTATTATCTGTGTGCACCGTGGCAGTAGCTAAGAGTTATTGGGAGGGCACTTTGTGCTGCAGTATTTCAGTTGCTAACACTGTTCCCAAAAGCACTCTCTGCTATAAATTCCCAGCCCAAGAGAATACAGAACAGATACTGCACATTGCATTCTAGGGTGGTACTGCAGACTCAGCCCAACATGAACTCTTCCTGCAGCCTGAACTCCATCATCACAGTGGGATTCAACGGACTCAATTCACCAAGATAGAGCTCGTGTATTTTGGCAGCGATGCAAAGTTGAGCATTTGAACTTTCCTTTCCTTTCCTACTGTGGTTGATTTTAGAGTAACAAAGTGAGACTCCAGATCTGTTGATTTAAGTTTTTAGACACTGTTTTTACTCAACAGTTTTTTCCTTTAGAGAAAGAAATTATTTAAGGATAAATACTACATAAATATCTGTATTTTCAAAAAAAAAAAATTTTAAAAAAATGAAGCAATGTAATGAAAACTGCTTTTAAAATTACCTCGAATCATTCAAAACCAAAAGATATTTCCTGCAGAAATCCAGGGGGGGGGATTAATACTGAATTTCGATAAATATGTTTGTTTTGGTTAATTTTGTCAGCATTTGTACCCTATTAATGTGGACAAGATAAGAAATTATTTAAGCATGTAAAATAATTTAATTATGTCTGAAGTTCAGACAGTGAGCGTTTAGAGGATAGCTTTTCACGCTTACTCATTTGTGAGGTGGACAGGCAGTTGTCAAATCATATTCAGTTTGGAATTTACAAAAAAGCAAAAATAGAATTCTTGTGACACTTTATTTTCAATTCAAAAGTAAATAAACAACATTCTAATAGAGTGTTAGTGTGGCTTGCCAAGAATAATTACATTCCTTTTTGGTTTTTTTCCAGAAAATGAAATTTAATTATTACCAGCTCTCACAATTCTATTGGAAGTTCCCTGTTACTTTCCTTAAAACTCCTTCTGGAGTCCTTTGATTATGTAAGAATTTCTAGGATTGTTTCTTATTATGCTCTTAGCACTTCTATCAGAGAGTATAAAAATATGGCTAAAATAGGATCTAAGAACTCAAAAACTGAAAATCAAATGTAAATAGCTATTAGAAATCACAATTTTATTTTCCCTCTGACCAGTGGTTTTTGGACACTTAGTGTAGGTGACACTATCTCTTGAAAACCACAAATAAAAAAGAGCTAATTCGGTTTTATGACCCAAAAAAAAGTGGTAGAAATATGCTAAATGAAGACTAGTTACAGATGCTAAAAAATTGATTCCAATATTTTTCATTGCCTCAGTTGTCTGAGCTTACTACAGTATGATATATTGAGACTGGGAACAGGAAATACATATCCCAGACAGCAATTACATTAGTTCATATGTTGATTTTCCTCCACTTTCTTCAGGGAATGAGTTATAGCTCCAGGTAGAAGAATATACAGTCTCATGTTGCAAGCTAACTGTACTTTTTCATTATTCTCAGTTGTCTCTGTATTCCTATTGAGTGTCAGCTTGACATCTGTCTCCCCTGACTAGTCCTGCATCCTGAACATGTGACTCCTGACCACATAATCTGTTTTAGAAGTAGCTCAAAATTATCCAATTCCTGAGTTGCTCTGATATCCTGCATGAGCTTTCTGGCAGTATTTTGTGATCTAGAAAACCCTTTGTATTAGTCAGTCTTTTATCTTTTCTAAGGTATCATTTCTGAGAATCCAACCAAGTTAATTTAGATATCAGTACTTTGACAAATGACCTCTGAATAATCCAGCAGCAGCTTCAAATACAGTCTTTGCATCCCTGGCCCCCTGTGGATGACTAAGTCTTCCACAGATGCTCTTACATGAGGAGCAGAGGAAGCAGCAGCAGGCAGTAGCTTCTTAAAATGTCGTAGCATTAAGGATTAGATGATAATATTTGTATAATTTCCAGGAAGATTCAAGAAGATAACTTTGGGACTATGAATTCTTATTATCTATGTGCGTAATTCTGGTTTTGTCTATTTCTCTGTAAATATGGTATACTCATCTGGCATTTCTGAAGGATCTATCATGTTGTGCTAATGGGATTGTTTGTATTTTGCATTCCTGCATTCCTGAAAAATTCCTTGACTTCTTTTAAAAAACAGATTTTGGTGATAATGCCTCAGCTTGCTGAGGCACCATTTTAAGCGCTTTTTTTTTTTTTTTTTTTTTTTTTTTTTTTTTTTTTTTTTTTTTTTTTTTTTTTTTTTATGTGTGTGTGTGTGTGTGCTAGTAATACATAAGTCTGCCAAGTCATGGAGACCCACTTCATTTTGAAACCTCTTGGTATGACAATAAACAGACATCATACATGAGGGTCATTCAGCCTGCTACAAGTACTTACCCAATTGCACAGTATCTGTTAGAGGATGGTTCTGACCTCATGCTTCACAAAAAACTATTCTATTATTCTTGTGCCATGCAGCATAGGGGAAACAGCTATTATATTGATTTATATTATGGATGAAATGTTGTTTGTGGGTCCGAGGTCACACTTGCACTCCCCTGACAGACTTTGGGAAGACAACATTTTCAGTCATTGTCCTTTTTCTCTATCCCACCATTGTGTAGTGAGAGGCTGACCTTTCTATTTGAAGATATTTTACAAGATAGTAAATACACATAGAAAACAATCTCTGAATTAGAAGGATGAATTAGAAGAGCCTGTATCATCAAATTATACTGTAGAGGCGTAAAATAACAATTCTTCAATGCCTGGAGGACACCAATGGAAAGAAATATTAAATCTAAAAGACAGTATTTATGCACGAAAATTTCAGCAAAAAATAGTACTTTCTCCCAGTAGCTAAAGAAAACCCAGCTGTGTGAATATAGGTCTTTGCTCTTAAATAAAATTCATATTTTTTAAACATAAAAATACATCATCGTGGGAGTTCCAAAAGATAAACTGTGCCTTAATACAGAAAAAGATTTAGTATTCCAGTATCCCAGACTAAATCAATAACTGGCATCTTACCTGGTCCATTTATTGAGAGAACATGATTTGCTTTTTCTTTGCATCATGTTAATGGATTTGTTTTCCTATTGAATAATACCTCTGTATGTATACTGTTTTAAAGCTTATTTGGAGGAACATATTTGTACATATGTTTTGTACATATTATATACTTTGTACATATGATACACTTATCTAGGGTTATGTACAGCAGAGTGCTGCTTACAGAAGTGCTGTTACTTGAATCTGTTATTTTCTACTAAACAAAATAATAAAAAATAATATGCTTCACTGTTAACCTCACATAAAGGTTCGGGTAAATATGCAGCCTCCATCTCAGTTGGAAAATGAAAAAATCTGGATCTACACATTTTTATCAGCATTCAGGGTAGTAGAAAAAACTTAAAACCATATAACAGAAGGTAAAACAATACCCTCAATGAATGTGATTTTTTAAATAATTATTTCCACTTAAGTACTGCTGGTTATATTGATAAGGAATTGTCATAGAAATCATGGTTTACAGAACCAGAATTAGCACAGATTAGTTTGCATACATGTTACTAATTTGCTTATTTTTTTGCCTTATGTAACTTAGTGGGTTTTAGATCAGAACAGTAGTTGTGTGCCACTGTGTTAAGTCCCTGTAGACATATTGTCTTTGTCTCCAAGAAAAACCTCTTAATGAAACCAGAGAGTACTTTTCTCTAATCTTGCACCCATGTCTAGACAATGAAAAGTATGAGTTGCAGCTCTACTAACCTCCAGAAGGCCCACCACACACTCTTTCATAGTCTTTTATTTTTGTAGGGCTAAAAAAAGTCAGCTGTGTGTTTCTTTGTATTACAAGATTTTTATTGTTATATTTATTGCAAAATTTTATTTAGAACCTTGTCAATTGTGACATACTTGCAATTGATACCTCTTTTGCTCATCAACGCCCTTCAGTCTGAGCAATGGAACCTCAATTGCGTCTTTTTACTTTTAAAATCCCTCAGAAGCGTGTATATGTGTCTGTGTGTCTGTGATGACTAGGGGACATTAGACCACAAGAGAAAGGTCACACCATTCTTTATTTCTTTCATTCTGGCATGTTCAGGCCAATTCCTTGACCATTCTTTTCTCTGATATTTCCTTTCCTTTCCTGAAAAATATGCGTTGTTTTACACATTAGAAACTTGCTGTTTCTAAACCTGATTCTTTTTTATTAGCACCTTTTGTTCATTTCTGTTTTGATCATTACTGCAGGCAACATGTCCTTGTTTTTCTTCTCCTTCAGTTATGTCTTTCTTCTGTTTTATCCCTGTGGTTTTCTTGCTTAGTATTGCTTAGTAGGCCGTCCTTACTCAGGGTTGGGCCTCCACATTCTGTTTTTCAGTAGTATTGACAAGTTCTTGGGTAATATGGCAGTTTCCTCTATTCCATCTTCTTCAAGTTCTCTCCTACAATGTGGATTATAATCTCCATCTTCTCTGTTCTTTAGAGCATCCATAAAGTCTTTCAATATCTGCACACAGTCACCTTGTCAATCACTGTATAGCCTTGCCAATCATCTTAGCACCCATTGCCCATTCTTTTCTTTGGAAAATCTTTAAAATACTTCTTTAAAATACTTTTTCGTCCAGTGTACATCAATGTGTTTTTTCTGCTCCACTGGATGAGCCATCACATCTCTCTGTAACTATATAGTCTCAGAGTTTTTGTTCCTTTGATGTCTTGGGGTTGAAGCAGAAGTTGACTACTAGTGAAGTGCAATATTGTGGGAAATAGTAAAATTTTGTCCTTTCTTGTCCAGACCAGTTACTTGATTCACAAAGTCCTTTTATCTGAGGTAATTATACAGACTACATATACCATTTATTTGAGACTTTAGAGGGTACATGCTGTCTCTGCAAAGCCTTTTATACACAGCATTTCTCATACATTTAATTTCACTAAATGACACTATATACTACTGTCCTGGGTTGCAGTGTAGGATGTACACAAAGTATTTATTCTATCACCATCTTCATGAACTGTTGAAACCAGGTGGGCTAGTGTTTTCCCAAGCCCCCTGCCTTTTCTGCTAATGGCCCATTAACGCCTTTGGGGTGTTTTCTGCTAATGACTTTTGGGGTGTCTTCTGCTAATGGCCCATGAGTCACAGGTAACTCCCTCCAGGGGTTATCTCTGTTAATGGGCCATCAAGGACCCATTTCACACTTCTCATGCTATTGTGAGATGCTCTGCCCAGGGGGAGGAGCCAAGCATTCTCACCTGGATATAAGCTGGGATTTGGGACAGTGCAAGCAGCCCTTACCCACTGGATTCCCAGAGAACCAGAGCTCCCAGACCTTTCTACAGGATCACTGCTTCAGGAAGAGCACTTTACCTGGACTGCTTCCACCATCCTTCTCAGGTTGTATTCTGACCCTGTCAGTGATTCTTTGTGTTATTGCATTTATTTTATTTTATTTTTACCTTTTTACCTTTCTTCTCATTAAATTATATCTCTGACTTGGAGCCTCTCACTCATTTTGCTTTTATCCTAATATAGAGGAGACAAGACCTTCCTACTTATGCTGGTTTTGGCTGGGGTAGAGTTAATTTTCTTCACAATGGCTGATATAGGGCTGTATTTTGGATTTGTACTGAACATGGAGTTGGCAATACAAGAGATGTTTTTGTAATTGCTAAGCAGGGCTTACACACAGCCAATGCCTTTTCTGCTTTTCATGTTGCCACACTGGGGAGGAAGTTGAGGGTGCTTGGGAGGCTGGGAGGAGACACAGCCAGGATGGGTGACCCCAACTGACCAAAGGGATATTCCAGACCACATGGCATCATGCTTAGGATGTAAAGTGGGGGCAAGAAAGAGCGAGGGAGGATGTTTAGAGGGATGGCATTTGTCTTCCCCAGTCACCATTATTTGCGATAAGGCCTTACTCTCCTGGAGATGGCTGAACACCTGCCTGCACATGGAAAGGAATGAATTAATTCCTTGTATTGCTTGGCTTGTGTGTGCAGATTTCTCTTTACCTATAAAACAGCCTTTATCTCAATCCACAATTTTTTTTTACCTTTTACTCTTCTCATTCTCTCCTGGATACTGCTGTTGTGGGAGTGAGCAAGTGACTCTGTGGGACTTGGCTGTCAGCTGGGGTGAAACCATGATGCCATGCAGGAGCACTCACCCATACAATACTCAGTAGTATATGCTGGCAATAGGTCTATTCCTGCCTACTGCTTCTTGACCTGTGCCTCATCTTTTTCAGCAGTCACATGGGATACTGTGCTAGCTTCTTTCTCAGGAGTCTTTTTATGGATTTCACAGAGACCTAGGCAGAACACACAGAGCTAAGCACCTTCTGCTCAGAAAAACAGGAAAGTGGTTGGTGTCTTTTGGGAAGAAGGGGAAAATAGGAGAAGTAGCATCTGCTTTAAACAAAATGCCCAGCAAGTACAATTTACCAGAAAGCTGTTTCCTTCATTACTGCTATGTTGGCCAGTCTTTTATCCATCATATTGCAATGATAATGACCTGGCTAGCAGATGACTGTGGTGCTGATACAGTTCTAAGAAATAAATTTTCCTTCACATCCAGATGGCAAAAGAACGTAACCTAATGGATTCTAAGCCAATTCACACTGGCTGGGAGCCTATGCTGAAGGCTACAGCAAAGTCCCAACAAGAAAACCGGATATAATATAAATATGGTCAACAGGGCTTGTCTTAGCATATTCAGTAATGTTGGCTCAGTAAGAGTAAAATTAAAACTTTCAAGCACTTCACTATAAATTTAAAGATTTACAGAAAGAAGCCAGCAACTGCCAGTGTGAGATAGTCAACCTGATGAAAAAGGAATAGAGTGATCAAATGAGGTCAATTACAAATTTTCGTTTTGGTTTTTTTAGTCATTGGTTTGGGGATTTTTTGGGGGTGGGAAGAAGAATGAAGCTTTATTTCATGTCATCTTGTGTAACCTTAGATATTCAGACTGTATTCCAAAGTAGCTCTCCTACATGAATTAATAGTATTGAAAGAAACCATTAAGGTGTGTCCTTGACACTTTAACTTATTTGCAAGAAAAATTGTAACTGTTTTCAGCAAAAAAAGCCTTTTATGATCTGAATATATGCTTCAGATCAAACATTGATCTGAATCATGTATTGTAATGTTAAGTGTGACAATGCAAACTATGTAGATCTATTTTTACACCCTTTGCTGTCTTACATCTCATTTTATATATATATATATATATATATATATATATATATATATACATATACACACAGTAATTCTTCCACTATGTTTCTATGTTTGTGGCTTAAGTGATCCAGTTTTTTAAGAATATACTGCCAGACTTTACTGAGAGGCTTAGTATAGTGTCTGTCCTTACAGTGCTGTATGTGCACAGTAAATCCAGGTTGTCACTACAAACCCACCACATAATACATTGCACTCCAAGTAGGACAAATATTATGTGCACTGTGAAGTTGGCCTGAACATGTTTGTATGGCATGTACACATGCTTGTACCAACAGTAAATCTGCAGTAGATGTGAAGTATTAAGCATCATGACCACAGTGTAATTCTCAGGGCCTCCATCAAACTGGTCCAAGTTCTTAAGATCTCAGCACTAATAGACAGCATAACATAGCATAAACAAATAAGTTATTCTGCAGTCTCTCATGTAACAGGATTATCCTTTCTAAAAATAAGAAATCTCATTCAAAATCATTATTACTGCATCATCAGGATATCTAAACTTTTAATAGAAATACCACTGTATTTTTTCTCTGAAGTAAGTACACTAAAAAGATAATTAAAAGACAGTGATTCAATAGTATAAAATAAAAGAAGGTATAGTAATGTAGTGGATGTTTAGATGACAATTTAGTTAATGTAATTTTATACATTTTCTAAACACTACAAAAAGAGAGACAAACACAGTACTGGGCAGTCCAAATGGAAAGACTGAAAACAACATGCTATTACACATCACTAAAAATACTAAAGCTAAGAATAATTTGGGCCTGTAACTAAATAGAGCTGAGATCTTAGTAGCAGAGGACACAGAGAATGCAGACTTACTGAACACCTTTTTTGCATTGGACTTCACTGACAAGAACAACCCTCAAGAGTCTCTGACGACATCAGGATGAAGGAATGTTGGAAGGAAGGTTTTCCTTGGTTTGGGTTGGGTGGGAGAAGACCTAGGCAAATCTGACATCCACAAATCCCTGGCTCCTGATGAGATGCATCCAGAAATGCTGAAAGAGCTGGTGTGCCACTTTGAGAGGTCATGGAGAATCAGAAGAGGTGCCTGAGGACTAGAAAAAAAGCAAATGTCATCCCAGTCTTCACAAAGAGCAAGAAGGGGGACTCAGGGGACTATCAGCCAGTCCACCTCACCTCAATCCCTGGAAAGGTGATGGAGCACCTCATTCTGGAGGCCATCTCTATCCACATGGAGGACAAGAAGATCAGGATGGAGTCAGCATGGGTTCAGCAAAGGGACATCATGCTTGGCCCATCTAATTGCTTTCCACTGTGAAACAACTGTCTGGATAGATGGATGAGGGGAGAACAGGGGATATTGTTCCACCTGGACTTTGACAAGGCTTTCAACACTGTCTCCCACAACAACCTCACAGGTAAACTCAGAAAGTGTGGCCTGGACGAGGGGACAGCGAGGTGGACTGTGAACTGTCTGAATGGCAGATCCCAGAGGACTGTTATCAGTGGCACAGGGTCTGGTTGGAGGCCTGTCACAAGTGGTGACCCCTCAAATTCAATAGTGGGCCTGGTACTGTTTAACTTCTCCACCAGTGACTTGGATGAAGGGGCAGAAGCCTCCTCAGCAAGTTCACTGATGACACAGAGCTGGGAGCAGTGGCCGATACCCCAGAGGGCCGTGCAGCCCTTCAGATGGGCCTCGACAGGGTGGAGAGGTGGGCAGAGAGGAACTGTCTGAAACTCAACACAGGCAAATGCAGGGTCCTGCACGTGGGGAGGAATAACCCCAGCCACCAGCACAGGCTGGGGGCTGATCTGCCGGGAAGCAGCTCTGAGGAGAAGGATCTGGGGTCCCTGGTGGACAGCAAGATGCCCATGGGGCAGCAGTGTGGCCTTATGGCCAGAAAGGTCATTGGTGTCCTGGGGTGCATCAGGAAGAGCATTGCCAGCAGGTTGGGGGAGCTGATCCTGCCCCTCTACTCAGCCCTGGTGGGGCACATCTGGCATGCTGTGTCCAGTTCTGGGCTCCTCAGGACCAGAGAGACACAGAGCTGCTGGAGCTGGTGCAGAGGAGGGTGACAAAGATTATTAGGGGATTGGAGCATCTCTCTTAGGAGAAAAGGCTGAGGAAGCTGGACCTGTTCAGCCTGAAAAAGACAAGACTGTGAGGGGACCTCATCAATTTCTATAAATGTCTGAAGGGACAGTGACAAGAGGATGGATCCAGGCACCAGGTTACCCAGGGAAACTGTGGAGTCTCTGCCACTGGAGATATTCAAGAACCATTTGGATACAATTCTGCGGAATGTGCTCTGGGCTGACTCTGGTGGAGGAGGGACATTGACCTTTTTGCTGGTCCCTTTCAGCATGACCATTCTGTGATTCTTTGAACTAAAGGTTAATTTGAACTTCAATTGCTGTTTCATAAATGTCTATAAAACTGTCACCACCAAAGCTGACCCAATTACTCAATATGTCTAAAGATAACAATGGACTTTTTGGCTGCTAATTGATTCTTTCTGTTTTATTAGTGGATTCCAAAAATACTCCAATTTCCAGAAAGGATGAGCAGTGAAAGCAGTAAGTCTCTTACAAAAATGCATTAGTTTGATAATAATTAAGGTTCCTGCAATTATATTCTTGCACAGTTTCTTTATTACGCTGTCCCAAAACAAGCTATATTTATTAATAGCATTTAATATCTAGAGATAATTTAGCACAGATAATTAATATGTGACAGGACAGGGCTATATGAATGATATGTAAGCTGACAAAGCATTCAGTTCAATTGAGGGGCTTTATCGCGAGATACACCACAAATGCTCAAATGTTACCCTTTAAGGCCAAACATAATTAGCCAAATGCAGTTTTGACTTAAAAATTTTAAAGTATGTGTGTATAACATAGCAATAATGTTAATACTATAGTTATAACTATCAACAGTAGTAGTATCAATATTACTACCTCCTTGAAATCAGTGCTCAGAAATAAATGGGTTTGTGTTATGTTAAAAAAAAAACACATTCAAGAGCATAGAAAACTATTCAAGGCAATAAAAGCTTTATCTACTTTTTGTTTCAGCTCCCGTTTTGGTTGTTTCTTCAGGAATTTGTTCAGTATTGTTTCTTGTCTTTTGCCTAGAATAAATCATGAGTCATAACATAATTGTAATATGATTAATGTTCAAAAGACAGACACTTTCCAGATGAGCATGATGTCCCAATCAAAGGTTGCATATTTCCTCAGACTTGTATTTTCTGTCAGTATTTAGACCCGACCACAAGTATAAAGTTCTAAAACCTTGTGTTGGTTTGGCACAGACGGTAAAAACCAATTAGTGATTGACTTTTAAGATTGATGGCCGGATTGGCCAATTACATACAGGTATACACCTCTGGGTCACACAAAGCTTAAACTCAGCCCGGGCAGGGTGGGGAGCTTCTTTTCCTCCCGGCCGGAGAGCAGGTAAGGGCTGGCCCTGGCGGGCGCTCTGGGGAGTGGCCCAGGCCAGCCCGGCCCCTGGCGCTTCCCCTGCTGGAGGGGAGTCGGCTCCGGCCCCGGCTGGCCAGACCCCACCGCTCCCCTTTGGGCGGGGGAGCTGGCCTGAGGCCTGGCTGTGCTCCATCGGCTCCTGGGGGGGAGGCCACAGCTTAACATCAGCTAGTTCTAACGCTGACCCGGAGCACTGGAGCCAGCCCAGCTGGAAAGGAATGCCTGCCGCGTCCCCGGTAACAGCTCTAGGCCCGGTTGGGCCGAGCTCGCCCCGACTGTCACCGCGGGGTAGGCAGGGTTCCCCCTCTCCTCCGGTGACTCTCGGGCAGAGAGGAAAGGAAGGGAGGAAGCCCAGCTGCTCTGAAGTCCCACGGCCAGAGAAGCTACTGCCCTGCAGAGATCACCTTACCATCTGAAGGTCCGGGCAAGAATGTTAACCCTTTCTTGACACAGATTGAGACTTTTTAAAACTCTAACCTTTCTCAGAGAGAGAGAGAAAAGGCCGAATTGGAGATATGTAAAGGGACAGTATGAAGATACTAAAGTCAGTAAAGGAAGAGTGACTTTTTTAATTGGAAGAGATGACAAGTTGCCTTGGTCCTAGGCTGAAAATCTCCTGTGAGTTGTGGTAACAGACTGTAATATGAATATGCTGGAATATTCCTTTAAATCATAGACAGTATGAATTAGGGAGATGATTATTTAGATTTGAGCAATGGTGTCTGTGATTTATTGACAGAATATTGAATTAGAAACTGTGATCTGGTGATCCCATGAGATGTTTGAACAGAGAGAGATGAGAAGAAGCCCTCTGCACCAGTGAAGAAGTGAGAACACATCTCTGTTCCCTAAGATGAAGGATCCATTGCCTTTGGAGTTGTACATCTTTAAAAGGTGACACCCCAGTATGTGTGAGTCCAAGGCCCATAGGTAGTCACGGAAAAGGCTGTGTGATATGGGAGGTTCCACAACTGCAGAAGCTTCTGGGTGGTTGCTTTTGTGAGAGTTGAAAGCCACAAGCAGACTGTTTCTCTCGTGAAAAGTTACCAGAACAAATCGGGAGAGACTTCTCTCTCTCAAAAGAGTGAATGAAAGACTATTTTATAGATGGTACTGTCCTAGAATTGTGAGTTTTGCCTCTTTACATTGTTTGTGGGAAAGTTAATATTTTGTGGTGGGAGAAAAGGTGTTTTGGAAGTTTCTTTTTTTTTAAAAAAAAAATTTTTTTTCTTTTTGGTGTTTGTTAATAAAACTATCTTTGTAACCTTTAAATTACACCTGTTTTGCCTTTTTCTCCTAATTCTATCTCACAGCAGAAAAGACACTCAAACTACACTAAATTTAGCAAACAGAAACAGGTAAATGTGAAACCATTACAAACGTCAAAATCATAATGGGTTATAATCATTCTTTTTTAAATAATTATGTATCTACATGCTATAAAATATTTGGAAAATCATGCCTGGGTCCTGAAAATTCACAAAGCTCTTGTGAGGATCAGTTTCTTTTCAGAAAGAAAAGTAACACTGTTCATATCACTCCTTTTGTATTCAAGTGACTTCATAATTCCTGTCTCTGTTTTCATAACCATTACAATACTAAGGGTGAGGCTAGGAAGACATTTTTTGGCTCTTGTTTTTCTCAGGTTTTAATGTCTTCTGTTATACATCTATGCTTTTGTTTTGTTCGTGTAGATGACAGCATTTATAATCATACAGGTTTTTGAGAACTTGGTTATATAAATTATACAGCTTAATACACTGAAGTATAAAAAGGAAAATAAAAGTAATTTATCGCTTTTTCTTTCTTTCTTCAATTATTAATATGATAACAAAGGAAATAACTCACAGATTTCTACCTTATATGAACAGAAAGAAACTTTTATAAATTACTAAAATTATTTTAAAATTTCAATAATAATGTAGCTAAATATTCAAACACAATGTGCATTCATTTAGTATCTTGGATACTCACGTTAAAATAGCACAGAGATTCTTCTCACAGTAGAATTGATTGTGTATTTTTCTATACATGCTCTTGATGCAACATTTTGGAATGGTTGTACTCTATCCCTGTATCACTTAAGTGCAAGTCACTTGTGCTATTATCTACAGTCCATGAAGGTAACAGGAAGACCGCTTTATCTTTACTGGATTTTGGATTGCATGTTCTTTTGCTGTACCCTTGCATAAGCTGAACTTGTGCAACTACAGATTAACAGGCCTCCCCCCCTGCCCCCACCGCCAAGAAAACATCAGGAATCAGAGGTATCCCCACTGCTGTATTAAAGATACTGTTTGCACATCAGTTGCTCCAATTCAGTTTTAACAACAGTAGTTGTAGTAGCAAAGAGCAGCTTTTGGTTTTGTCATGGCTTGAAAGCAAAACAATTGAGAGGCTCCAAGTCAGAAATACAATTTAATAAGAAGAAAGGTAAAAGTAAAATAAAATAAATGCAATAACACAAAGGACCACTGACAGAGTCAGAATACAACCTGGGCAGGGTGGTGGAAGCAGTCCAGATGAGGTGCTCCTCCTGAAGCAATGAATCTGTAGACAGGTCTGGTAGCTCTGGTCCTCTGGGAATCCAGTGGGTAAGGGCTGCTTGTACTGTCCCAAATACCAGATTATATCCAAGTGGGAATGCTTGGCTCCTCCCCCTGGGCGGAGCATCTCACAATGGGATGATGAGCTGTGAAGTGGGTCCTTGATGGCCCATTAAACAGAGATAACTCCTGGAGGGAGTTACCTGTGAGTCATGGGCAAGGCGTTGATGGGCCAATAGCAGAAGACAGCCCAAAGGCAGGGGGCCTGGGAAGAACACTGCCCCACCTGGTTCCAACAGCTCATGAAGATGATGATAGAATAAATACTTTGTGTACATCCTACACTACAACCCAGGACAGGTTTGTTTTTGGGTTTTTTTGCATCCAGATCATTAGACAAATCTTATTAAGTAGACTATTTCTGACTCGATTTCTGTTCACAGTGTTATAAATGCAAAGGCAAATTTCAGGTTAATAAATGACAATTTATTAACAACAGAATATCGAGCACCTGAAAAAGAGAAAAACCACAAAAATAGGAAATTGTCAGCGCCGCGCTGGGTGGATAGAGGTCCGCACCGATGTACAAGACGCCCTAGTCCACGCCGGTGCAGCTTTCAGTCCACCGTTTTATAGGATTTTTCTGCCCTTAGGCAGTCCAGGTGTCCAAGGTGGGTTGAATAGTCCGGATTTCTTTTCGATGGCCCTCCCGGATCTCATCAAGTCTAGTTGTCTCATTCCGGGAAGGCTCCTTTCTTATGTCAATTCCAAGAGTCTGTCTTATGTTGATTTCATTCCGCTTGTGGCACCAGAAGGTTGATGAGATTGGCAAATCGTCGTCAGGAAGGAATTTCTCCTTGCCTTGGCGAGGAAGTGATTCTTATCAGGGTTGGCCAGTGTCTTTGTCTAAGTTGATGATCTTCGTCCTGTCTTTGCAACTGAGATTAGCAGGCTGAGAGAGAACGGTTACCCTTCTACTGGATTTTACAATTTTACTTTAGCTTTATTTCATTATACATTGAATTATTATTTTATACACAAATTTTTACCCTATTTTTATCACAACAGTGAACTAGCAGCACTGTTGTGGTGCGCACCTCTTTCAATGGTTTGCTCTGGATCTCCCCAATTCCCCATACAATTTGTCTAATCCTAAAGATGGTGCCTCCCCTTCCCCGTCTGTCAAGTTAACCCTGCCCATTTTTCCTGATATTTCGATGTCAATCTGTAGTTGTCCCAGCCCCTCACCTGCCGGTCAAAATTTACCACGTCCCCTTGTTCTAGAAGATTCCATGTTCTCCTATACCCTGTTGACGTACTGACTTTGTATCCTCTCCTTTGCATTTCCCCATTGGCTGCAACCTGCTGGACCACCCCTTGTGATCCTCCCCCACTGAGTCACTATTGGTTCCTGCATCATTACTGCCCCTCATACCACTTCATTTAAAAACTTTGT
This sequence comes from Zosterops lateralis, assembly GCF_965231275.1. Taxonomy (NCBI): domain Eukaryota; kingdom Metazoa; phylum Chordata; class Aves; order Passeriformes; family Zosteropidae; genus Zosterops; species Zosterops lateralis. The sequence goes on along the minus strand of NC_139800.1, from coordinate 33,099,948 downwards.
TCCCCTGAGATCTGAGCTCTCTCTCCCTGACCTCTTCGATGTTAATAAAGCCTTGGTTGGAACCTGATACAGAGAGCCTCCTCCTACTCCTTTGCTCAGTCCTTGTCTCAGCTTGGGGCCATGTACCCCACAGGTTCTGCCTTAGACATTGTCTGTGCCCTTGCAGTTCCCCACTCTCGCCACAGAGCTTCATCCTGCACCTAGCCAGGGTCTCGAAAGACCTGAAAGGAGCTTGTGACAGCAGCACCTGCATTCCTCATGACAATTTTAACATTACTTTTCTTTTTTTAGGCAAACACACAGGATTGCCTGAGAGGGAATCTCACTGTAATTCAGGAAGTTCTTATTCTGGTAAATTCTGCTTTACTGTTTGTTTGCATTTGGTTTTGTTGTTGTTGTTTAATTAGCTGAAGGCTATTTTAAATTCCTACTGTGTATTTGCCAAATCATGGGAATTGAATCTATCTCTTCTCGATTTTTGTGTTTCAAACAAGTAAAAGGAGCTGGAATGAGATGAACATACCTTAGTGAAAGCCACAACACTGTAACAGCTGAGCTAAAGCAGCACTTGATTAAAAGGAGATAGAAGTGTACAAGGAGAGATTAGGAGTCAAAAAGAGTATGTTTACTTCATTGGAGAGATTAACAGGCAAACTCTCTGCCTTTCTCAGATACTAATATATTTGGTTCACTTTTTTATTTCATATCTGGTCTTAACAACACGCGGTACCAAGTGCACCTACTTGTAATTCCTTCAGAAATGAAATCAAGAGTCTTTCTTGTCCAGTTCACTGCACAGCACTGTGGTGGTTAACCTTTCTTTCAGTTAGCACCATCAGCCACACAATCCTACCCAGACTACAGCAAGTCTTTTACACAATCGTACCTCGTGTGTTCTACACCACACAAGACCTCAGTTGCTGGGACAATAATTTCCAGATGTTTCTGAATAAGAGTTTCCACTCCTGAAACCTGAATATAGAAAGTCCTTCTTTTTTTATTCTTGATTATCTCAAGACTGAAACGACAGATACAGGTAAAGGATTACTAGCCAAATATTAGGGACTATAAAAATGGCCTAAAGTGTATTTCCTAATATATCCATCAGGAACATCATACTCTGAAGAATTAAAATGAAAAACCAAGATCTTTGATAGTACAGATCGTCAAGCAATGCCATAATTCCACCAGTTCAACTGGAACTTCATGTTTTCAGCTGGACTGTGGAGAAGGGAATTTTTTTTCCTTCATTTTAAAAGGCCAAGGGGTAAAGATTCTGTCTTTCTTCATAATCTTGCTCCCAACCAGAAACCATGCTTCTTGAATGGGAAAAATTAATCCTGTTTACCAAACTGAGAGATATTAGAGACGAGAAGAGCCTAGAGTAAGAAAGGAGGCTGAATGAAGATTGAGAAGGGACAGGGCATACAACTGAAATGGGGATAGGCCAGTAAGTGCAATGACAGCTAGCACCCTATCATTTCTAAGAACTCAACTAGAATCCCTTAAACATATATTTTCTTTGTTTTAAGATTTCCATACTTTAAGCCATAAACTATGTTGATACTTCTTTTGCACTTTCCTAAATCTGGATAGGCTCTCAGTTCACTAGCACATTTTGTATACACAGTACCTCGTTCCGAAGACTTTCTAGATTTGAGTATCCAAATTCCAGCTGCCTTAAATTCTACAGCAGTGCTGCATCTGTGTATCTCATAAAGCATCTCAGGAGCTTAAATATGTCCTTCTTAGAGCTCCTCACTCTGATTTATATTTCACAGCTTCAGGGTCATATGATCAATAAAACAAAAAGATAAGGATTCTTAAAATCTTTGATAAGATCAATCAGTCTTCACTTTAGAAATCAAAGAGATTCAGATCTAAGAAAAATTCTGAGTATTCATATTACTAGCCTCCATTTTATGCATGTAAAATAAGGTGAGCTGTATTTCAGGAATGTTGAGTAATCACAGGTCTATACAGTATTTTTTTGAACAAGAGCTGCTCACTGGTGGCTTTATAAAGATATGACTTCAAAACCTTACTTGTTTAAAGGTAGGCATGAATAGGCAGTATTTGTAAGATTAGAACATATTTCTTTCCTTCAGTTGTTTAACTTCTCAATTTATGGTTCTATCAATATAATAATTTCTTTAACCTTTTAACTGAAACCCATAGGTTTCAATAACTCATGAGAATTAAATGCCTTTAAAAGCAAGCTAAAAACAAAACCAGACCTTGTGGAGACCCAATCCCCTGCTGTTCCCGGTTAACCAATCCCCATTGCTCACAGTTAGCCCATCACCTGTTTGCTACTACTTCCTGATATGTTAATGACCCTCACCTGATTGGTTGTTTTGTTCTCCACTGGGTCTATACCCTGATTGGTTTATTTTGGATCCCTTCCCTGATTGGTTAAGTTTTCAATCTGTTCCCCCATTGGTTGTTTTGTTAAACCCCGCCCCTGAGTGATGAATAAAAAGCCGGCTTCTGGGCCCCTTTGTGTCTTCTTTGGTGAGTCGGTGGACGATGAGGAAGGGTGCTGGGGTAGATCTCTGTCTCCTGTCATCTCTCCTGTGCCACCTGGAAGCGTCCTGCCCAAGAAAAAGCTGCTCTGGCAGCTAAAGCCTGGTTAGAACTGACAGGCTAAGATTGCTCTGCAGAGCAATCTCACAATTGAGCTGATCACTCCCTGGGAGTGCCTGTGCTGCCTGGGTTGAGGCCGTCTCTCACAGGGCGACTCACTCGGGAAAGTTGCAGCACCCAGAAGACCCCCGCCAGGGACCTGGGCGGTCGGCGACAAGACCTGATTTTTTTTCTGTATCATAAAACACAGAACAAATAATCATTGTTTCTTTTTTACCTCTGTTTCTGATCACTGTTTGCTAAAACATAAATACCTGTTGACAATCAGCTGCACCAGTAAAAGAACTTATCCCATCCTGTCCCATTCTGAAGAGTCAGTTGTGCCATTCAGAGCCAAATACAGATCTTTCTTGTCATGTTTCTTTAAAGATTAAAAAGGAAATTAAGAAATCCTTGAGACACAAATTACTTAAATAAAATCACCATCATTTTCCTGATCTGTATTACACTTTTTTTCCCTATAAAACAGTGAAGTTTTTTTGTCTAGATACTTTTTGCATTCAATATTTGTTTATTTCTGTATTAGGGATTCCTTCTTTCTCGTCTGATTTGTTTTAAAGAGATGCTCATGTAGTCACAAACACATACTTTGTTCTAAACTGGATAGTATATATACATACCTACATATGGCTTATAACCAACTAAACAAAACTGCTCAACCTTAACCTATTGGCTTTTTCTCTCTGGGCATATGTTTATGAATGGTTTCTAAACATACAGTAGTAATACATAATTATAAAATTACATTAGCCAAGAAGATACATTGGTAGACCCTCATGCTCCAAGTGGAAAAAGCACCAGTAGGTGGGCATTTACTCTAAATATTTTATAATGTAGTCCTTTTCAAATTAAACATTAACACTGGGTTATGGACCTGCACTCAAAACCACAGTTAATCTGTGATCTAAATAATTATCCTTTTGACGAAAAGCACTGATATAGCCACAAACACCACAGTGTTAATGCAATAGGAACTAAATTGCCAGTTGATCTTGATTAACCTGAAATAGCATCTGTATACTGAATCCATGTAAGTCAAAACATGTGCAGTGCAAGAGACAGAGACTTGTCCAAGGCCTTTCCAATTCCTGTACAAAATAAATTTTGTAGTTTTCATACAAAGAAAGTTCTTCTGTTTAGTTTATTCATTTTGTTTGGTATTTCCTATGACAATTGGCTGTGATGTGATCTTTAACAACTTCCTCAGACATTGTGTGTACTAAGTCTGATGATTATAGAAGAGTCTTAAATCATAGGAATCTTAAGAATTAGTATTCATAAGCCAGATCTAGAAAAGCATGCACCTTTATACTTTACAATACGTAAAACATGTTTAAGAATGTCAATTCATATAGTTTAGTTACACATATTTCAGATGTGCAGACTCCAGAACAACAGAATAAAACTGATTTTGATTAATAATATAAAAATGTGTGTTGAGACATTTCCACATTTACTAGTGCTTTTGTATTCTCTCAAGGTGAAGAAGAAAAATGTCCAAGGTGAAAATCATACTTGATGTATAACTAAATTGAAGAGAAATATTAAGTGACTTTTTCTGAACATGTGTTAGAAAGAGGTTGCCTACTAGAGTAATTTTAAGGGGTTTCTTTAGTTCACAGATTTCCAGTCTAGCACAGTAATAGTTCAGTTCAAATTCACTGAATAATGCACACAGAGCACTCATCAGGTATTCGGCTAGCTGGAAAATACCGGGAAAGTTAGAAACAGCTGTCCATAATAAAAACTTAAAAGACCCCTCTTTACATACATACAAACAGATAACTAATAAGTAAATGACAGTAGGATTTTGCATACATGTAGTATATATTTTTCTGTGCTATAGCACCAGTAACAAGCAAAACTTTGAGACTCCCCTAATAGATTATTCCTGTATTGCAAATAAGAAATTTTAGAGAATACAATTTAGAAATTTAGTGACTTACCCAAAACATTGGAATTAATTTTGAAACGTGCAACTTATTTTCCAAGTCTGGGATTCTTTTTATACGATCCTACAGAACTTCTCCTATTTAATAAATAGATACATTCTATCCTGCCAGCCTAACTATAATTCACACTCCTCTCTGGAGGAACTTACAACTAAGATGGCGTTTTAAGTCTGTGTTATCTGTGCTACATGTTGACATTTGTGTTTATGTGCTGTATTGAGACACAAAACTGTTGAATGCCATCTTGCTTCATTCTCAGCCTTTCACCAAGGACTTTTAGGTACTTCTCGGCTAACTGCCTTGCCCTAGATCACAAAATCACACTTTTCTTTGTGTGAACTATTTTAACCATTTGGTGTCAGGGTGCTTGTGTCGCATGGCTCGGCCAGCCCTTGGCACCACGGGGGTTCTTGGCTGACCAGGAGCAGGAATGCAGCAAAGGAGGCGAGACAAGACGGGACTCCACTGAGACTGAGCAAAAGGAGTTTATTAAATCACAGGATCCTCACCTCAGAGCTCTGTCTCAGGAGAGACCCTGAGCATCTGAGGGGAGCAGCTTATATAGGGAGGGCAGATCTCAGGGATGGGTACAGCGACAATAGCAGACAAGCAGGGAGTGGCTCTCAATGTAATGTACAGGTACATTATCAAATCATAAGAAACTGGGAGGGGAGGGCCTGGATCCTGCCCAATCACTCGACGCCTCTCCTGGAACCTTCTGGACGCAGGGACAGCTCCTGAGTGATGGACAGGACCAGAGGGTTATGTAACCAGTGACTGACACGTAACAGCTGCAAAGCCAAACTGAAGATTGATAAGGACAACTGCTTGGCAAACAACTTAGGGATGAACCAAGGGAGAAGAACAGGAGAGGGGTACAGAGAACAAACCATTTTACAGAGAACCTTCTGGAAACAAATTTATACAACAGGAACAAATAAGGTAAAACCCAAACATGCACCACCACAATTTGTTTTTTTTTCCTCCAGATATTCTTACATACAATTCTCGGGTGGATCCCATTTGGGTAGAATTTACTTTGGGTTCATAATGTCCTATTCACAGTTATGTGATCACATATAAAAAGATAGAAACAACAAAGCAGCTAAATCCCAACACATTATTTGAAAGAAATTCACTTTGCCAAGTGAGTCTATATTGCCAAGACTCTACAAATTTTTACAAATAATAACAATTATTATTTAGTCAGCATACTAAATATCTGTCCATATCTATGGTAACCCAAGAGATCAGAAAAGCTCTGAGGGACCCAATACAATCTCTTCTGCAAATAATACAAAGGTAACAGTAATTAATACATATTTTAGATATTCAGATTGTGTATTAGACAAGCGTACACACTTCCAAAGGAACTATTCCATCCTCAGACAAAAAAAAAAAAAAAAAGTGCCTTTTAAAATTTTCCATCAGGCATATTTTTGGCTTAAAAAATAGAAACAAAGCTAATAAATTGCATTTTAGAACTCTATTTAAAGACACTCATGGAAGACTTGTACTAACAGAACTCAGAAAATTCAAATATGGCAGTAGAAACAAATGTAAGAGGGGCGTAATTCATGCCATTATACCTGTTTGAAACAATTTGTGTGAGTTAAGGATAGAGTTCCAGCATAAACTTTGAATTTATTGGCTTTTGTTGCTTTAAATCAGGCCCTTCACATTATTTAAACATAGTTTTTGTATTTAATATTCAGAGTGATAGAAAACATACATTTAGCTGCAGATAGAAACATAATTCATGTTGGTAGAAAGCATACCTTATAACACTTAAGTGGTTTATTAAACTTGTTTCATCTGATATGGGATAAATTCTATAATTGACAGCAAGTCATAGGCAGACCATACATTTATCATATTTAAGATTACTTTATATCCTTATTTTATAGAAACTATTCTGCTTTAGCTTTTCATGGGTTTGGTTTTCTTTTCTTCTCTTGGAGAGAAAAATACATGAAATATATTAATGTTGTTTAAAAATGACTTAAACCTGAACTCTAACATGAAATTAGTTTAGTGGCCTCAGCTCAGTCTCTGGTAGACAGTTGAGTCTATTAGGAAAACAGTCACACGTGCTTTGGTGCCAGTCAATAGGACCAGCAGCCTCTGATCTAAAGAAACCTAGGGAATAAGCCTGGGGAGGTTGAATGACATCATATTTTAGGGACCATGAAATCTTAAAGTTAGAAGGGGGGTCATATTGTTCAGGGAGTGCACATATTGCGCTCCCACTCAAGCTTATAGTTCATAAGGGAATTATTTGAAATTACTCCACCTATTTGATGGGGAGGGATAGAAAAAAAATAAAAATAAAGAGGATTGTTCTTTCTCAGACAGTGGATTCTTCTCCAATATGTTGACATGAGAATTTTCTTTCAAGTAATTTCTATTATCCGTACATCTTTACCAATATGGACTGGGAAGATCCTTAGTGTGGAGCAGGCTACAGCGAGACCATATTTTTACAATCATTATGACATTTAACACTTCATTTGTCTGCATCATAATGGATTGAAATGTTAATAGCCAGCAATAATTTGTTTGACTCTTTGCTCCTGTTCTTGGCTGTTGATAACTATAAAATGGTATTTTAGTATGGAAGGTCTAACGCTAACAAGACGTATCTAAATTAGGTAGATGGGTCAAGGTGACTAAAGTACCACAATGATTATGATATAAGAGGGGCTAACCCCATATTTTTAAAAGAACAGATGAAGGTAGATTATTAAGTATGTAAATTCAACTAGTATCTTTTTCTTTCACTGCTTTTGTTTGTTTGGCTTTTTGAAGTCATATTGCACTAGGCTGGAATGATGTTCATTTAAGAAAATTTTTTTCCCAAGGAGAGATAAAAGTTGTATAAAACAGTGAAAGAACATCACAGTCAGGCTATATGAGTAATATTTCTCTTGATTGTAGTATTTGTACCATGAACCATTTTTCTTAATTTTTCCCAGAAAGAAATTATTTATTTAGAGAAAGGTCTCAAGAGATTTTTTTTAAAGTTTGTTAGAAACTACAAAATAAAGAAGGCTTTGGGAATCATTAAATGAACAAACCATCATAACTAGTTCTTTCTGGATATGTACTTGTGTATAGGTATCTGGCTACCTGGTGATTGTTTTCCTTTGAGTTTCCATGCTGTGAGTTTTTATTAGCTAGCTCCTCATTGGATCTCTTCAAAACCAGGTTACTCTGGTTATAAATATGATGCATTTACTGACTTTCTTGACTTCAAGGTACAGCCATTTTCAGAGTTACAGTGTTTAGATTGCAAGAGAGTAATTGAGTTTCTCTTTGGTGTTGCTTTTCTGTTCATGTCTAAGACTCTGAATAGATACAGGGGGCAGAAACCTGGATGACACTGTTAACAAATTATTTTGTAAGGAAATAATAGTAAAGTTGTTAGTAGAGCTCTTGTGACAGCAGTATTTTTTTTTTCGCATTAGTAACTTTACAGACAAAATGGATGACTACGGAATCTAAATTTTGTGAAAGTAGGGTCAGACTTCAGGTAAACATTTGTCCTCTGTGTTAAATATTTTTTAATTGTAAGATAATATTCTCATATTTTTGAGACATTATGCAATGATTTGCAGATTTCTCTGATAGATACTGAATTTATTAGAGCAATAGAATAAGATTTTAGACTCCTTTCTCCTAATGATCCATTAAAACATTATTCAAAGGGAGCTTGACTCAAAAAAAAAATCAAGTTTCTTAGGAAAAACATCGGGCTGAAATCTGTGGAAACACTTGTTTCTTTTCACCCTGTATGAAACCAAGATGATGTTCATAATCTAAGATGTGAGAGACAAGGGGGTTGACCATTAAATAAAGAAATGGCCCATTTGCATCAGACCATTTCAACGGTGCCATTCAATGTTTGAGTAAGGAGATTACTTGAGACAAAGCTTTTGAATGAGGAACCTTGTTGGCCATGAGGTGTGATTGGCTGAATGACAAGTGGAAAGAAACTTGTAAGTGTCAGTAGAGTGGAATATTCCAGTTGAAGTAAAGAAATAACAAGGTTACAGCCGTAGAGTCCTCAGTAAAAAATTTACAGTCCTCAGAAAATGTCTCCAGCTGTGATGTTCCTTGAGAGCACTAAAAGAAAAGAGAAAATTTACATCTATTAGACAGATGAAAATTGTCAAATTTGTTATCCTCCCAAAGCAGACAATCTTTTTTGGCTTTAAAATAAGAACTGATGTAAAGATTAAGATAAAAAATCCTTTTTTTTTTCCAGAGACTGCATAAATATTTTGCAAATAAAGTACTTTTAGAAACTTTTTACCATTTTAACAGCAGTTCACATAGATGATTCTTTTTGATTCTTTTCCAGCGGGATGCAGAAAACAAGCTTCTTTCATACTCTGTCTTGCTATTTGTCCAAGAGACTTGAAAGTTAATGTTAGAAAAACAGATGCAAATCATCTAATGCTGAGCAAATTTCACTGGCACTGTGTTTCATACTGATGTGTCTTGGACTTAATTTAATGATGGTAGGATCAGTTTGATGTTATTAGCCATTGGTCCTGGTCTTGAGAAGTGAGGAAAGACCTATTTTTCTCCTCTTATTTTGATTGCAAGATGCTCAGCTAACTCTAGACTCCCAGTGACCTCAAGAAAAAAAGCAGAATTTCAGGACTCTTAAAACTTTCCAGAATTGGGCCCAGAGGAGTATGGCTATCAGTTAATTTTACTGCAGTTATGAAATATGAAATATGAACCATGACACACCTTTTTTGAACAGCTGGAAAATTCTCTTGTAACTTACATTCTATCTTTCAGCTTTCCCTGTAATGCATTTTACTCTCTGACCTGAGAGACAGTGTAAACAGTGGTTTGATAGACCCTCACCACTGTCATAAATGTGTTGGGACAGGTTGGGATGTTGCTTTAGGACAAAGTAACTTTTTTAGTAACATTCACTTTACTTTCTATTTAACATAGGATTTTTATTGCTTTGTATATATAAAACCAGAAAATCCAGAAATCATAAAACTTTTAACATCCTTTTTGTATTGTAATCAGGCATTCTATGCACTCTTACTTTTCTCAGTCAGGCTATAAATCCTGAGGGATTTTCCCTCGTGAGCCAAATTTTTCTATCTCTACTAATCTGATGTGTTGCTACATCAGCCTACAAAGTAATCTCAGAGGAACAAATTCTTGTCTCCAATACTCCCACATAAATTGAAGGCAATCCTGTAATAATGATTACACCAAAACCAGAATTTGACCTAGTGGTTTGAAAGAGCCAGGCAGGCAGTACTTGCCTTTGAACACTTAGTTTTCTTTTTGTTTTCAGAACCACAGTCCTCTGTGTCTTAAGGTGTCCTGTAGAATTTTATGAGCAGAAAAAAATGTGAAAAGTAATGTTTACAACTTTCATTCTTAGCAAAGTTGTTGGCTTTAATTTTCCACTGAAGTCAATGGAAGCTGAATGTGTTTGGAGGACAGGTGGCAGTGAGTCTCCACAAAGTTATGTTCCAAAGCATTACAAAGGACTGATGGAAAGGGGTTATTACAGTTAAGGGTAGTCAGCTAGTTAGAGCTGAAGAAGATCATGTCTAATTTACGTTTAATTGTAACAATGGTCTAGGAACTGCTTTGGAAGACCTTGAACTCTGTCGGATATGAGGAACAGCAGCCCCTTTTTAAAGATCAATATACACCCATCCAAATTGCTTGTAATATTGGAATTATTATAATGAAATTTTCTGCCATGAATCTGCACAATCTGCCATGACTATGCACAATCTGTTCCAATATGTGGTGTTTCTGTATGGAATGATTCATACAAGCAAAAAGTCCAAGTGTAGACTAATTTAATAAGCGATTTTCAGCTTTTTCTTTTCAATGCCTCTGGTTTTGCTGTCTCACTTTGTTGGGTGCATAGAATCCAAAAATGCAACCTCAGGCACTTAGAAAAAAATCATATGGCCAAAGTTAAGAATTTTGCATTAAATGTAGTTATTAAACAAAATTCAACTGCATTCAGTCATCGTCTTCTAATCATTTGACTGACTTGATTGAAGAAAATGGAAGTTTTGAATAAAAAAGAGATTATGTAGCTACCACCTCAAGTGTGCAGTAGGGGATTTTTGAAATAAAGGAGTTAACATTTAATGAATTTTAACATTTTTATATTGTAGTATATATCACTTCTGCGTAAGTTATTTTGATTTTCATGAAAATTAAAAGACTGACTATATTACAGGTTGTCTTCTACATAAGCACACAACTATTATAGGATAAGAGGCAGAGATACTCCTCACAGCAACAGAAACGTTCTCAAATTCTATGCAGGAGACACTGATGTTGGACTACAAGCACAATACATTCCTAACACTTTTTTAACACCAAGTTCCTATATAAGCTCATGCATATGTTGAATTTTTCATGCATGAACAATAGTAACTTTGAAGACAACGAACTATTCATATTCACAAATACTGCACTCAGATAAGCATTGAAGGATGATTTAATCTTTGTCAAAGCATAGACTTTTTTAATTTTATGGCAAAAATAGACAGTTTCATTGCAAGACTTTCCACATAAAATACACTGTTAAGGATAAATTACTGCATTATATGTTGTAACCAATATTGTGCATAAGCATATAAGAAGTAGAGTATATTGCCTTATAAGCCAAATATTAAAATAGTGATGGGGAAATTCTGAAGTTTTTTTCCAAAGGTTGAATTTTCACTGAATAAATCTGAATGAGAACTTCAAACTATGACGTCATTTTTAACTGTTTTTATTTAGTTCTAACATGTGTGTAATTAAATTCAGGTAAATTTTCAGATTTACCTGAAAATTCCTGGCCAGAGAGAACTATTTACATTCACAGAATCTCACAGATATGGAGAAATCTTTGTGAAAGAAGCCTTAACAGTTTTGTGGCTCTTAAAATGCCAGGACTCTTTTTCTGTCTCTTTTTCATAAAAGCAGAAATCTGCAAAGATACCTGGCAGAGATTTCCTTTAGTTCCTCTAGACAAGGAGCAAGACACAAGACCACTGCTAGCCCACAAAGGGAGAATTTTGAGCTTTTGACTCCTCTGAGATTGGCAAGAGGTGAGGGGTTTTAAAATTCAGTACCTTTACCACATTCTTCAGTGTCTTTTAACTGTTGTGTTTTCGTAAGACCATTGGAGCTGTGCTGCCACCCACATGTAAGAACCCTCTGGATTTTGAAAAGTACCAGCACAAAGCCTGTGTTTCTGTGTTGTGTTGGGGATGGGCTTTTTGCCTTTCTGTTATAATATTTTTGTTCACAAAGGCAGCAAGCTGATTTTCTAGGAAATTTACTTTTAAATGTTTTGCTTATCCTGCATACACAAAAATTTCTCCTACTTTTCTAAAGCAAAACTTTGGGTGGAATTTTTCATTATAGCAATCAGCAAGTCATCTGGTGAATATGGAAAATTTTAGATAGCTGCAGATTGTATCAGGATAATTATTCAAGCATTGTGCTAAGAGGTATTCAATGGTTTTACCCCCATAGGTCCCAACTGATTCAGCACAGCATGTATGTGCACAAAAGGAGAGGCAGAAAATGCTATTTCCCTCTGTATTCTGTCAGGACAAAATGAGAGAGAACAATATCAATTCATATAAACCATACCATTCAGTGATGAGAAAAGCCCACATATAGTACCTTTTGCCATGTGTAACTGGAAACACTTGTTGCTTAGGCTGAAGATGAAGTGCCTGTCATAATTGGAGATACTGCTGGAGGCACAGATTCTGGTGAAGAATCTCTAGTAGCCATACAATAAAGATGTCATAAACTTTTACAGGCTGCTGTGGTCTGAGGTACAACCCTCATCACTGTACTCAGAATATCTGTATGCTTAGATACCCACTGTACACATTTTATCCCACAGCAGTGCAGATTTTAAATAGTAAGTTGGTGAGACTGAAAAGTATAGCAACTTTTCAGGGATGTATTTGAGGGCCTAACAAGATACAGTAATGGAGTACAGCCAGTGCAGTCAAGTTCCACTCTACTGGAAGTCTAGTCTGCTTATTCCCAATTTCCTGCCTCACCTTTCTTGTCTGTCCGACCCTGGCACTCATGTGGACTTACAGTCAGCTGCACAAAAGACTCTTAAGGAGTGTCCAGGTAAGTGATCCTTTGCCTCATACATGTGTTTAATGCAGCAGCTTGACTGCGCTAGAAATAATGACAGAAAACTCCTGACACACAAAACAGCAAGAACTGCTGGATGTAATCATTTTAACCCTGAACCAGGCTTTGGACTGTGAATTTGAAGGCCAGTTTCTCTGTGCTGTGGAGTACAATTCAGTGGTCAAAGGAGGCTTCAGGCAGAAGTTAAAGGAAGACAAAGGAGTCTCAGATGATGAGGGTATCAAACACGTACTGCCTTCAGAGGAACAGCTGGCCCCTTAAGGGACTAAATTGTGAAGATGTAATTGCTAAATCAAGGCAAAGGCAAACTCCTTAGACAGGATGAAAAACTTGGGGTTTTCTGCAGTCAGCTTAACCTCTCCACTCCATCACTCCAAAAGGACTGCTTAATCTGCAACACAACTAAAACCTGAGTGGAGCTCCCCACTCCTGCTTCTTTGGTAAGGGCTTTTAATTTTCAGTGGACACTTGCTCCAAAATGCAGCCACATTGCCCATGGAATTAAAGATTTGTAAATGGAAGCAAAGAGTTAAGCAGAACCTGAGGGAAACACTACAGCTGTTACCAGCAGATCAGAGGGTTGAATTCCTACTCAGGTAGGAATTCCAACTTAATCCAACCTCCCACTCAAAGCAGCAGAGAATGAGAACCTCATGCATCCAGAAGGTCTATGTCAGGAATGCAAATTTTATTTCTTTTCCTCCTATAGTGTGGTAGTGAAGATTTGCCTTTCTTTTTCTTCAACAACATACCAGTGAAAATAAACCAAACAGGCATTTTAGAAAACAATTTTCAGCCTACAGCCTACAAAATACACATTTATATTTTTGCAGGAAATCTGAACTACATTAATTATTATTTGTTTAATAATTCATTATATATTTTTTAATATTTTGATGAATAATGGAAAAATATTTTGAGCTGTTAGATATTTTTATTAGGATTGTGACTTAGGTCGGACAGGAATGGCTGTACAACCAAACATTATGGGCCTACATTTTCTTTATTTAGAAATGTGGCTCCAGTCTATGGTTTTCTAGTCTGAAAATTCTATATATTCACACAACAGAGTCAGAACTCCACATCATATATGGATATTTGATGAAAGTATATAAAAAAAATTCATGTTGGGAGAAAAATAAATTGCATTTTCGCATCAAGTAACAATGGTGTGTCCTGGTTTTGGCCAAGGAAAGGTTAATTTTTCACAGCAGCCAAGAGGGGGAGGGGCCTGAAGTCATGTTGGCATGGCCAAGACCCTCAGGTTATTTGCTAACATCTTACATCACTGCTGGGGTAGGGGAAAGGGACCCTCACTTCAGAGAAGGGTGTCACTGGTCAGGGGAACAAGTGTGGCTTGCCTAGGGTCCATTTGCCATTGTTACATTTTCCCAGGCTGGGTGAGCGTTTTGCATGTAAATCTCTCTTTTTTACACTTTTATTATTAGTATTTTTGCTGTTACTGTTTGTTTTCTTGTCTCATTGCTTTTTCCAGTAAATTGTTCTTATCTCAAGCCATGGTCCTTGTCTTTTGTGCCTCCAGCTCTCCTCTCTGGCCACCCATAGAGAGAAGAGGGGGTGTGGGAGGGGGAAACAAGTGCCAGCATGGTTTTGGTGGGAGTACTAAATTGAGGAATATTATTCCAAAACCCTAGCAACAGTGTTACCTCCTAACCCTGGGGAAGTCAAATTTCATGTGGATCTGGATTAGTTGTCTTAGAAAATCTGTATTTCAAAACTGAATCCAGTGGAAGTTAGGGGAACATCAGCTATTTTGTGTAAAATGGGCCTTATTCTGTGTTTCTGAAGTTCAGCAATAACTGCTGATACAGATGATAGAATACAGAACCTGAGAGACAAACCACCTGATGATGGATGTTGTATTTTATAGTTTTATAATCTGGAGGACTCCAGGAAGGGGGACGATTACCTGCTACTGCCCAGCCAAAATTTACCTAAGGTACAGTACTTCCTCCTCCCTTTTTAGAACATTTGTCTGAAATTGCATATATTTCTGAAATTTATTATGAAAGAGGAATGCATTTCATTGGATAGAATAATAGTTTAATTTATTTTAATTAAATTATTAATAAACAATTATTTAATACAATTAAAATAGGTAATATTTTATTTATTAAAAAATTAAAATAAAATTTTCCTGCTGGGATGTTGTGTCACTCCATCAAAACCAAATGCCTTCCTAATTCTGACTGTCATTGGAACACAGAGAGATCAAAATAGAATTCTTACACTGTTTAGAAGTGTCCTGGGTTGTAGTGTAGGATGTACATAAAGTATTTATTCTATCATCATCTTCATGAGCTGTTGAAACCAGGTGGGCTAGTGTTTCCCCAGGCCCCTTCCTTTGGGCTGTCCCCTGCTAATGGCCCATCAATGCCTTGCCCATGACTCACAGGTAACTCCCTCCAGGAGTTATCTCTGTTTAATGGGCCATCAAGGACCCACTTCACAGCTCATCATCCCATTGTGAGATGCTCCGCCCAGGGGGAGGAGCCAAGCATTCCCACCTGGATATAATCTGGTATTTGGGACAGTACAAGCAGCCCTTACCCACTGGATTCCCAGAGGACCAGAGTTACCAGACCTTTCTACAGGATCATTGCTTTAGGAAGAGCACCTCACCTGGATTGCTTCCACCACCCTGCCCAGGTTGTGTTCTGACTCTGTCAGTGGTCCTTTGTATTATTGTATTTATTTCATTTTATTTTACTTTTTTTTTCCTTTCTTCTTATTAAATTGTATTTCTGACTTGGAGCCTCTCACTCGTTTTGCTTTCAAACTACGACAAGGAGTTACCCAGTATTAAAGAATGCTGGAATTACTTTAGGTTGGAAAAATCCTTTAAGATTATCTAGTCTGACCATTAACCCAGCACTGCCAAGGCCACCCCTAAGCCATGTCCATAACCACACATCTTTTAAACACCTCCAGAAATGGTAAGTCAACCACATCCCTGGGCAGCCTCTTCTAATGCTTGATAACTCTTTCCATGAAGATTTTTTTTTCGCATGTCTCATCTAAACCTCCTGTGAAGCAACTTCAGGGCTTTCCCTTGCCCTGTCACTGGTTGCCTGGGAGAAAAGCAACCCCTACCTTGGCGCAACCTCCTCTCAGGCAGTTGCAGGGTCTCCTCCTTTTCTCCAGGCTAAACACCCCCAGCTCCCTCAGCTACTCCTCACAGGACTTGTGCTCCAAAAACTTCTCCAGCTCTGTTGCCCTTCTCTGGACATGCTCCAACAATTCAATGTCTTTTTTGTAATGAGGGGCTCAAAACTGAATACAGGGCTTGACATGTGGCCTCACCAGTGCCAAAAACAGGGGGATGATGAACTGCCCAGGTCCTGCTGACTATTGCTCATACAGGTCAGGATGCCATTGGCCTTCTTGGCTACCTGGGGCACAGCTGGCTTATGTTCAGCTGTTGTTGAACAGCACCCCCAGGCTCTTTTCTGACAAGCAATTTTCTAGTCGTTCTGCCCCAGCCTCTATCACTGCTTGAGGTTATTGTGACTCAAGGGCAGGACCTGGCACTTGGCCTTTTTGAACCTCATACCATTGTTCTTGGCGCATAGATCCAGCCTGTCCAGATCCCTCTGCAGAGCCTTCAAACCCTCCAGCAGATCAATGCATCTGCCAAACTTGGTGTCATCTGCAAACTGACTGAGGGGGCACTGAATGTCCTCATGAATGAAGATGTTAAACAGGACTGACAGGCCACAGTTCTGAGCCCTGGGCTGTCCAGTGGTGACCAACTGATAGCTGAATGTAACTCCATTGACCACCACTCTGGGCCCGGCCATCCAGCCAGTCCTTAAACCAGTGAAGGATGCAACTGTCCAAGCTGTGGGCTGCCAGCTTTTACAGGACAGTGCTGTGGGAGATGGTGTCAAAGGCTTTGCTGAAGTCCATGTGATTGGTCATCCACTAGATGGGTCACTTCATCATAGAAGGATGGTCAAGGTTGGTCAGGTTGGTCAAGCAGGACCTGCATTTGACAAACCCAGGCTGCTGGGGCCCGACCTTTTGATGTCCTGCACATCCTGTGTGATGGCGCTCAGGTGATCTGCTTTGTGACCATCCCTGGCATCGAGGTCAGACTGACAGGCTTGTAGTTCCCTTGATCCTTTTTCCAGTCCTTTTTGTAAATGTGTCCCATTTCCAAACTTCCTGTCACTACCAGGACTACCAATCCTGGAAACTGGTAGTTTCCAAAGTACCAGTCACATGGTACCTGTCCAGTTAGCCAAGATGTTTGGTTAATGATGGAAAGCGGCTTGTAAACACTTCCATCAGTACCCTCAGTACCCTTGAAGGGATCTCATCCAGCCTCAAAGATTTGTGTGTGTTAAGCGGTGTAGCAGGTCACTAGCCATTTCTCCAAGTAGCCGTACTCCCTTGGAGTATGGGGGCTTCATTCTGCTCAATTCCCATCTTCCTGGTCAGGGCGCTGGGTACCTCGAGGACAACTGGTCTTGCTCTTAAAGACTGAGGCAAAGAAGGCATTCAATCCTCAGTCTTTTCCTTATCCCTTGTCATTACATTATACAACTTGCCCTCCCTCAACAACCAATAGCAGATGGACATACTTCTTGGTCCCCTTTTGTAGTGAATGTATTTGTAGAAACACTTTTGGTTGTCTTTAATAGCAGCTCTAGTTGGTCTTTGGCCCGTCTAATTTTCTCCCTGCATAACTCATGATATACTTTTAGTCCTGCTGAGCTGCTTGTCCCTTTTTCCAAAGGTCACAAACTCTCCTTTTTCTCTTGAGTTCAGCCTAAGCTCTGTTCAGCCAAGCCAGTCTTCTTCCCAGAGCTCTTCTTTCAGCACATGAGGACAGCCTGCTCCTGCATCTTTAAGACTATTTTCTTGAACAATGTTCATCCTTCCTGCACTCTATTGTCCCCTTGGGACCACATCCCAAGGAATACTATCAACCAGTCCTGCAACCAGGCCAATGTCTGTCCTCTGGAAGTCCCAGGCAGCAGTTCTGGCAGTTCTGCTGACTACCCTCCTTACAGCTCTGAGAATTGAAAGCTTTCCTTTCATGGTCTCTGTGCCCAAGATGGGCTCTGACTACCACATCTCCCACTAATCCTCTGTTAACAAGGAGAAGGTCGAGCTGGACACCTTCCCTGGCTGGCTTCCTCACTCAGTGTGTCAGGAATATCAAGGCATGTTTCACACAGTTCAGAAATTTCCTGCGGTGTTTCCTCTCTGATGTGTTATATTTCCAGCAGGTATCTGGTATGCTGGAGTCCCCTACAAGAACAAAGGTCAGTGATTTGATGGCTTTTCCCAGCTGCTTATAGAATATTTCATCTGCCTCTTCATCCTATTTGGGTGGTCTATAGCATACTCCCACCAGGATATCTGTCTCGGCATTCTCTCCGATGCTTATGCATGAACACTTGACCCTATCATCACCCTGCCAATAAGCTCTAGACATTTGAAACACTCCCTAATATATAGGGCTATCTCACCATCTCTTTTTCCTTGCCTGTCCTTTCTGAAGAGTTTAGAGTGATCCACTGCAGCACTCCAGTAATGCCCCATGTTTCTGTGATGGCAGCTATGTCATAGCTTTCTTGCTTCACAGTGGCTTCCATCTTCTCTATTGCCCATGCTTCATGCATTGGTATAAATGGACTATTGAGCCCACCCATCATCTTTTTGAGGGCGGAAGGCCTAATTTGTATGTGATTCTTCTCATGCTCTTCTGTGGTTTCTAACATATCAATAACGCCTGTGTCTGCTGTTGCATGGATCTCCATCCTTTACCTCCACTGAGAGAGCAGACTGAAGAACTCACTTCCTGTGACTTCCTGTTTCAAAATTCATCATGGCCTACTGAAAAATTAATGCCATACCATGGTAGGAAGCTTTCTCTTCACATCTTTTACCTCTGCCCCAAAGGAGGAGGGAAGATAAGAAGTGGGCCCACTCTACATGTTGGGTCCTCTGTTTTTTTATCAGGGAGTCTTCTGTGACAATGATCTATCTGTTTTTTTCTGCATAGAAGCATTCAAGCAGTTTTAATGCTGGGTGTAGGCTGACACTTCCATGCTAAATGAACCATCATGATCATTATTCTTCAGATTCACTTGCAAAGCCAGATATCTCAGGCCAGGGAACCTGGGAAGGTGTGATAGACAATTTTAGTTATTAGATTAAGTTAATGATCACTTCAATTTCTAAAAGGGGATATTATGCACCTTCAAAGCTGTTCTCTTGTGCTTTTGGAGAAGGAGTTGCTGAGCTCTTCTTTCTGGTTCTCAGTGACATATGGAAATGGCTCAAAGCTGTGTCATGGAAGGTTCAGGCTGGATATAAGAAAAATTTCTTTACTGAGTGGCTGATCAAACACTGTAATAGGCCTGCTGGAAAGGAGATCGATACCCAAAGTCTGTCAATATTTAAGAGGCGTTTGGACAATGCCCTTAATAATGTGCTTCATTTTATGGTCAGCCCTTATATTGTCACAGAGTTGGAGTAGGTAATTGTAGGCCCCTTCCAAAGGAACTATTTTATCCCTCATAACTCTGTAATGTATAATGCTTTGAGGTAACAACAAAAGTTTTTAAATTGTTCTTTTACATTCAAAGAAGTTTACAGTCCGGTTAAAAAACATTACTGAAGTCAAGTTCTGCTTAGATCACACCTGTCATTCGATCATGGTTACATTACACATTGAGAGTAGTTTCCCAATAGAAATGAAAGTTCAATTGGAAATTAAAAAAATCTGGGGTAAATAGCTGAAAATGTGGGATGAATAAATTCATCAGAATATGCTATCAGATGGCAATTAAAAGGTAGATATGTAGTCTTTCAGACTATCAAAGTAAAGGTTATTATTTACTGTACAGTATTCATAGAAGTATTTTGCTAGAATCAGCATCTTCTACTGAAAGTCTATTGGTTTTGGAGGACATTGTTTGTTTGTGCTTTTTGCATGATGATCTATTTATATATTTGCTGAGTTACTTCATAAATTATGTTTTCCTCACAAAATGAAAAACTCAGCATGAACATCTGCAAACTGTGAAGAAAGAACAATGATCTATGCCAAAAAATCTTTAAAAACTGTAAGCTCTGAACACTGGACTATGTTTGCTTGGACCAGGAAATGAAAACAGATTGGTCAAATATTAACTGCATTTGCAGCTGCTAGAGGTAACAGGAGTTGGGGTGTTTAGAACACTAACAATTCTTAGCTTCAAGCATATATAATCTGTATGACACAAATCTTGGAGTTGATGGATGGTGTACAGTTTAACATTTTCTTCTCTGAACTTGGATACCATAAATTTCACTTTTTTCTCTCTTAGTTCAAAATATTACAGATGTTAAGATTGTTCTAAACAAAAAAAATTTCCTCCATCATGTTTTACCATGAAATGATAATAATACAGCAGACTTCAATAATAACACATCTCAACAGCATCATGTTTTAATGGTAAGAAATTGTTGAAGTTTAAAATACAACTTTTTGTCATGGAAGTAAATTAACTCTATTGAAGACATCCCACAGGACTCTGTGCTTGCCATATACAATATAGCTCCCAGAACGATTTCCCATGTATCTGTCTGACATGCTTTCTACTTGTGAAACTTGTATCACAGAAGTAATAAAAATTTATTAGTCCATGTGATTTCTAAGCAATCATTTCTAATATTGTATGTACAATGCTACCAACACAGTAAATTCTCCCGCTTTTGACATCTGTCTTTGGAATTTATATGAGAACAAAGCATTTTAAGAACTCTATCAACATAATTTTTTGCTTCTTTACTGTGCAAAAACCCCTGTTAAATAATTTTCCTTTCCCAAAGGATGACTCTCTGTAGCAAGACCCTAGGTTGTCATGCCAAGGCATAGAGGGCAATCAAAACCCCCATCTATAATTTGTAATTACCTTTTCAAGCATTGATACACACCATTTTACAACAGCAGATTTAAGCCCTGATGTCTGTATTTTATTCATGTGCAGATAGATCAGTTCTACATCCAATATTATTTTTCTTGGCATGTAGCTGGTATATAGCTTATTTCTTCCAGATCACTTTGAGAGGATTATATATTTGTCCATTGCAGTAATGAGTATATCAGAACTTGAGCATAGATATGTAGCTATTTGAGAACATTAAATTTACTGCACAGGCTCTCAGCACTTGGTGAAAGAGACAAGTTCATCTGCATTTCTTATTGCATGATCTAATTCAGCAAAGCACTTAACTAAAGTGCTTGATCTTAAACAAACACTTAAGTATTTTTCTTTCAGAGATTTTTCTTTTTTTAGATTAGTATTCCATTTCATCAAAATAATGATGTTTTCTAAACATACACAAATAAGCTAGAGCTTTTTCAGTCTAGACTTTCTGCTGGAACTCAGCACATGACTTTGTGCATAAGATTAATGTCTTCTGTGAATCTTTAGAGAAACAGGGCAAAGCAGCCATCAACAAGCCATATGAACTACCATTTTACCACTACCACTAAGAAGAAAATAAACCTACCCCAGTTTAAAATGAAAGACACTGTGGCTCAAATAATGAAAGAAAGAAATGTCTCATTTTGCTGGGCAGGGCTATAATAATCTAGGACTAATCTAAAAATGTCCAGGGCATAACTCAGTCATCAGCTTGTCAGTGTTTTGGAACCCACTTATTCATTGAAGACATTCTGTACTATCAAATAGTTTTTGTCTTGTTTGCAGTAAATAAAACCGGTTTCACCAAGACAAACAGCAAAGAAATTCTGTCTTGGAATTTATCAGGACAGAATTTAGTTATTGTAGATATGCTTGTATGCCAAGATATTAATCAGTAAGCATAGATGTTATTTGTTCTGTGATTATACTCAGTATGACACAGAATGGTGATGAGTCTTGCACATTTTGGAGATGGTCACTTTAAAGGTAGCTACAGAGAAGACAGAGGCCCTCACTTCTTCTGGAGGCAAATGGCGAGCACAAGGGTCAGGGGATATAAGTTGCATTAATGGAAGCTTTATTTTGACAGAAGAAAGATTTTTTGTTGTTGTTGTTCAGTGGAACAACCTCCCCAGGGACATGGTGAATTCTCTGTCACTGGAAGGTTTTTTTCAAGACATGACTGGACAGGATGCCCTATTTTCCAGCCTCCCTTTTCCATGATGACCAGGAGACCTCCCTCGGACTGGGCTGTTCTGTGATTGTATAGCTAGAATTAAGACAAACTTGTAAATTGCTAGAGAGCAGGTATTTCTTTCTTTGTATTGTGACTAAGGTTTTGAATACCATATACTGAAAGTTTTTAGACACCATTGCACGATTCGATGTATGTCTGCCACTTGCATAAGAATTTTCCATGACCATAGTATACCATTGACTGTGAACTGTGACCCATAGTAAAGAAAGGCTAATCTGTAATTAAGAAACTTGGTACATAATTAGATTTGACATAGCACTTATTTTATTATTGCCCGATCTCTTCATACATGTTCCTATTTATGCACTCTTAATTTACGGTCAGGATGACTCCCTAAATGTGTAAAATAATTATGTGAATACTGATTCTATCTGGCTTTGAAATACTTCATTTAGTTGCACTGCTAAAATTCAGCAGTTACAAGAAAGATAGTTGAAAAAAATTAACCCTTTGGACTGTTTTTTCCCCTTCTAAAAATTTTAGTATGTATTTATTTTTATTTACAGTACAATTAAAGCCCACTTTTCTCTCAGGATCCTCACAGCACAGACCTACCAGAACTGTCCAGCCTGTTGCTGTGCCTTTCCACAACCTGGGTGCAATGCCCAGGATCCTATGCCAGACCCCAGGTCCACCAGCTCCTGTCCCAGTGATGCTGCAGCAGGGCTGGTCACCAGCTTCCCTCACCTCTCCCTTGCCAGACTCTGGGCTGATGTCCCAGCCTTTCCCTACCCACCTTGGTCCCCACCTGAAGCCTAGGTAGGGGCTGCCTCTGTCTGCTTCCATGTGGCATCCTCTGTGTGTGCAGGGAGCATCTCTCTCTGCACCCTGATACATTCTCCCTGTTTGATATGCTTTCTCGTTTGTCCCTGTTAAATAAATACAGAACGTATACCATCATTTAGCTTATACAAATTAATTTCCCTTGGAAAAAAGAGAGAACTTGAGTCAGAGTAATTTAAATGTTCCAAGAAAAGTCTTAGCACAGACTACCCACAGGTGCTCTGTGCTTGGAGTGCCTTTCCACTGGGGTTACAGCTGCCTGCGGTCACCGCAGTTAAGCTGTTATGTTGTTTTGGTTTGGGTTTATTTTTTTGTTCCTGCATAGACTCTCATCACAAACAATATTACAGCCTCAAGAAGACAAAGTTCAGTTACAAAGTTGAGAATGTAACAGTTCTCAGAACAATTTTTTTAAAAGAGTGTTTGTTTACATAGTACTCAATAAACTCAAGCAAAGGAAAATGTACACACCAGACAACAGAGCAAAAAAAAGGCTAGAGTTCACTATAAGGCCAGAAGAACACACACGTGCACATGCTACAACCTTGTTTTTTTAAAAAGCTGTTAGTAAGTCAAAAGATAAACTATTGTTACAAAAATGCATTATTTAAGCCTGTATTTAAATACCACTTTACTGTGTGATAAATTTGTGCTCTAATACTTTCCACCCATCCAGGATGACACGTCACACTCAGACTCACTTTTTGGGAAGACGCTTTTTCTGTCTCCAATAAAGTTTAGTCACATAGGGTTTAGAGAAAGAATCTATCATTTTCTTGCAAGCAGTGGAAATTTATAAGTTTTCAGAAGCAGACATGATTGGGATGTGGTTAGTGGACACTTCCTAAAGAAAACTGTGAGACCTGTCTAACTACCTAGCTAATTATCTTTTCAGATCTAAGAAATATCTCAGTGAAGATTATAATCAAATCTTGGGCCAATGCACAGCATCTCCTTTTGCATTTCTAGAGCCAGTAACTGAATAAATTCAGTAAGCTGAATGCTGGGTATCTGTCTAGTATTGTCAGATGTTTCTCTCTGCATAAGCCAGGAAAAGATAAGTGGTCAAAATAGAACCTACTGTAACGAAGATAAAAGAAAACGCTTCAGGAGTCAGATGGAGAACATGTTGAAGAGAAAGAGATATAGATAGGGATATGCAGACTTTGGAAGAAGGCATCACTCAGAGATGCAAAGGAGCTTCTTCTGAGTTTGTAATTTAGGCAGCAGCAGAGGGGAAAGTCTACAGATTAAGAGATAGACAGCTGCTTAGAGGCATGCATAAAAGAGGAATGAATAAAACTCAAAGCCAGAAACAGTCGGATTAGATGAAAGCAAAGGGATGGGTCTTGACAAAAAATGAACATGATATTTTTCTGCCCTTTGTATTTGCATTTTTTTATCCCCTGTAAATATCATGAAACTTGTCAGCAAAAAGTACATTACAAGCTCCTAAAATGCTATTCCTTATGGAGAATATTACAATAATTCCAGGACAATTTAACCCGTTAATTCTAATTTTAGGTATAGGTTCTGCACCTAATGAGCCAAAGATTGCTGATGGCACAACTCATGTTTCACCTCACAGACTTTTGTTTTGCTTGGGTTTTTGATTCATTCACGAAACAGGTGGACAGGGTGTTTAATAAAGTTGCGTTCTTAAGCAGGTTATTGCTGATGCAATCTCTCTTTCCTGTAACACAGAAGTGGGAACAGGGTGAATAAGCAATATGGAGGATTCCTCCTCCAGTCTTGGCCTTAAGACCAGTTGTCCAATCCCAGTCACTGTTCTAATCTGTTCTTTCTTTCCTCTTTCTAATTCTGCTCTCCATCAGCATCCAATTCCTTCTTCATTAATTCCATTAACTCATGACAGAGCCCTTCTTGAGTGTCCTTGAGAGCTTCCCCTGAAGATGACAGAGGATAATTCCAAAATGAAGGCCAGTTTCCTACTGATTACTAAGTCATGATGAACAGTGTTAATTGATAAAAAACAATTTTCAGAATTTCTTTATTGTTCAGTGCAATTTTTTTTTCTTATTCATAAAACCAGGATAATTTAGTTAAAAAATTAGAAATATACTGTATTTGAGGTAATAGAAAATACCATTCTGCAGTATTTAAGCTTTAAAAAGTTGTCAAGATACTCTCAAATTAATGCTGATATGCTTAGCTGCATGTAGATCTGACAATAGCGGAATTCTTTTTTTTTTACTATCTTAATATGATGATAATGTCATTCTCCCTATTCTGCATGCCATTAAGTGACACTAGTACTCATGAGCATGATTCTTGGTATCAGAAAGAAGACATATTCCTTATTCATATGTTTATTAAAGCATTTAATACAAAAAAGATTAGTCTAAGATTTTCTATTCTACAGAATTAATCAGCCCATACATCCTGAAATCATGGCATATTAGGACTAAAAATCATAGAATAGACAAGACCAACCCTCAAAAATCTCTGAACCAGCAGATCAGGGTTAGAGGAATGTTAGAAGGAGCACTTTCACTTGGTCAAAGATTATTAGACTGGAGAACCCCTAAGCAAACCTGACATCAACCAGTCCAAAGGTCCTGACAGGATGCATCCATAAATGCTGAAAGAGATTGTGAATACCATAGCTGAGTCCCTTATGGTCATCTTTGAAACATTTTGGAGAATCAGGAGAGGTGCCTGAGGACTGGAAAAAAAAGCAAATGTCATCCCAGTCTTCACAAAGAGCAAGAAGGGGACTCAGGGGACTATCAGCCAGTCCACCTCACCTCAATCCCTGGAAAGGTGATGGAGCACCTCATTCTGGAGGCCATCTCTATCCACATGGAGGACAAGAAGATCAGGATGGAGTCAGCATGGGTTCAGCAAAGGGACATCATGCTTGGCCCATCTAATTGCTTTCCACTGTGAAACAACTGTCTGGATAGATGGATGAGGGGAGAGCAGGGGATATTGTTCCACCTGGACTTTGACAAGGCTTTCAACACTGTCTCCCACAACAACCTCACAGGTAAACTCAGGAAGTGTGGCCTGGACGAGGGGACAGCGAGGTGGACTGTGAACTGTCTGAATGGCAGATCCCAGAGGACTGTTATCAGTGGCACAGGGTCTGGTTGGAGGCCTGTCACAAGTGGTGACCCCCCAAATTCAATAGTGGGCCTGGTACTGTTTAACTTTTCCACCAGTGACTTGGATGAAGGGGCAGAAGCCTCCTCAGCAAGTTCACTGATGACACAGAGCTGGGAGCAGTGGCCGATACCCCAGAGGGCCGTGCAGCCCTTCAGAAGGGCCTCGACAGGGTGGAGAGGTGGGCAGAGAGGAACTGTCTGAAACTCAACACAGGCAAATGCAGGGTCCTGCACGTGGGGAGGAATAACCCCAGCCACCAGCACAGGCTGGGGGCTGATCTGCTGGGAAGCAGCTCTGAGGAGAAGGACCTGGGGTTCCTGGTGGACAGCAAGATGCCCATGGGGCAGCAGTGTGGCCTTATGGCCAGAAAGGTCATTGGTGTCCTGGGGTGCATCAGGAAGAGCATTGCCAGCAGGTTGGGGGAGCTGATCCTGCCCCTCTACTCTGCCCTGGTGGGGCACATCTGGCATGCTGTGTCCAGTTCTGGGCTCCTCAGGACCAGAGAGACAGAGCTGCTGGAGCTGACAAAGATTATTAGGGGACTGGAGCATCTCTCATACAAGGAAAGGCTTGGCTATAAAAATGCGAAGAGTGGGTGTCAGTGGATGGATCAGACTATGTTCAGTGGTGCCAAGCAATAGGGGAAGAAGAAATGGGCACAAACTAATGTACATGGAGTTCCACCTCAACATGAGGAAGAGATTCTTTACTGTGCAGGTGACTGGAACAGATTATTGAGAGCAGTTGGGGAGTTTCCCTCACTGGAGATATTCAAGAACAATCTGGGTGTGATCCCATCCAATGCACTCTGAGAAGATCCTGCTTGAGCAAGCATGTCAAACTACTCTGGTCCCTTCTAACCTGACCAGCTCTGTCATTCTGAGGCTTTTCTTCTCCTCGATGATGAGATCAAGTTTTCTGTGCTATCTTGTATGAGAGTTACTCTAGTTCCATCATGATCTCAGCAGCTCTTCACTGGACCTGTATTCGTATGGGTGTCTTGTACCATGGAGCCCAGAACTTAATACAACACTTCAGGTGTGACCTCAGCAGGGCTTAGTAGATGGGAAGGATCACCTCCCTCAAACTGCTGGCAACACTCCTCCTAAGGCAGCTGAGGACACTGCCGTCTTTCATGCAGGGGCAAATTGTGTGAATATGAGTGAGTTCATTATCTTGAATAGGAATATTCTAGAGTATTCAAAGTCCTAAAGAAGAAGATTGTTATCATTTTGAGAGAACATCAGTCTGTGTAACTATGAATCCCTTTTTTAGTAAAACTGAACATCATACTGGCTAGTGTCTGTATTAATGTAAGATACTAGTACATATAAATAACATATAGTCTCTTGACACAGGTATTAGAGCAGGATGTTTATAGAATGTAAGCTAAAGACATCACACAGTAAGGACTAATTTTTTGAAGCATTTTGGTGCTGGAAAACCACTGAAATACTTAGAAAACACGTGCCAGAAGACTTTTAAAGTCATGTAAAGTAAATAGAATATAGATTCCAAACGCTTTAAAACTGTTTAGCAAGAGAACAACAGTCTTTACATCCTTACAGCAGATAAAACACTTCTTCTCTTCTTCTGTAACCCACCTACTAACAGTTGCTCACAAGAACCTTCCAACATGTCTTAACATTGAGAAATGAAAAACTGATCTAACATTAGATATGCAAGTAGAAAGCAATTATATACATTGCTAATGGTTCTAATGAGGTTTGAGAAACAGTTTATGAAATGTTGCAGGTAGAAATGCAATGTGTTTTTCATCAAAACACTCAAGAAGATGAAGATGAATAAACTCTAGATACAATAAATCACTAACTGCTGTTCTCTAACAATTAGTTTTAAGAAATTTGTTGATCAAGGTTCTTTATTTCACAGTTCCAGTTTTATGACAGGATCATAAATAATGCAATATTATAATCTTTTTTATGCTTTATACTGTATGTCTGTCCTTCATAGGCTTCCTGAGAGCTAACTAAAGCATGCTTTGAAATAATTAGCAATACATAGCTGATTTCTTTTCTGGCTCATTGTTCTACCCCAAGAAATCTTTCACCCCTCCAAAATTGTGACTGCCTTAATTTTATTGTAGTTCAACAGCAACTGTTAAACATTTGTAATTGAAGATTTCAGAGAGACATTGGTTGTTATACCAGCCATTTATTCTCAAGAATAATCTCACCTTTCCTTCAAAAATAGAGTTTATTTGGGACAAAGCAGATAAATTTAGTAAGGTGCAAAAGCATTCAGAAGAAAATGAAGTTCTCTTCCTACCCATAGTATAGCAACTCCAATGCAAATTCCTTTTTTGTAGTAGTAGTGGGAAACTGCTCCAATTAAACAATAGATTTCAAAAGCAAAACTGTACTGCACAATCTGAGAAATCATGACAAAAATCTAGAGAAGAAGAGAGAATCTATGGGAAAAATATCTAGAAAGTCTAGATAAAAATTTAGAGTAATCTGTACTTTGTTCAGATTTCACACTGGAAAGTCAAACAAAGATTAGTTAATATTTAGATATAGATAATAGAAATTATAGTAGTAAAAACAGCAAGAACAGAAAAAAGAAAACTAGTGATTTCATATTATTTAGGTTTGACATAGTAATCTGAAATTAAAAGTATAAAATATATTAAAATTATCTGAATTTTCTGATATACAGAAAAGAACTGCTGAAAACTAAGCGATTTTCTATTCTTTTTAAGATAAATTTCCATGCCACTTCAGATTCTGTCATAATGCCTGCCATTCTATTTCCAGCACTTACCTGAGTAATGATGCCTGAGTTTTATACCTTAACTGTGTGCTGGAAAGAAATACATTATTTTGTGTATTACTGCATAGAAACGAGACAACTATTTACCATTGGTGTTTAAAACTCTTCCCATTTTTCAGGCAGGGAATGTTCTACCTTACAGATGAATTAAAATAAACAGCATTACATTTCTCTCCATCTCTGAATTCAGTTTTTAAAACTAAAGCAAAACAGCTGCTCATCCAGCCATACAGGAGGAATGGGAATGTTTTGTTTTTTCTGCTTTGTTTTTTTCTTAACAATTAGGATGTAGAGGAAGCTAGTCTATCTTGCATTTACAAAGAGTGAAACATATGATCTAATACAGAAGAATTCCATCTACCTACCATTAACTCATAAATGGTAAAAACTGGTAAAAAAATAAAATGTCATACAGAATATGAAATAAACAAAAGGAAAAAAATATAAATGCTGCTTCTTTACTTCTGGCAGCTAAGTAGATAATGATAAATACACATAAACACACCATTATCTGTTTGAAATATGATTGGGACATTCTCACTGCCACATTTATCATAGAGAAAATCTTGCATTTACAGGAACATTTGAAATGCTAGATACAGAAGGATTTCTGACCATCTTTAGCAACAGTCTTTTCTCCCTAGCTGGGATTGTTGGTCATCTTCAGGGAAGAATGAAGTAAATAATATTGCCTGAACAAAGAAAATTTGTCTGTCAAAAGGCTTTTCCTTCTACAGTCATCAAGACTCCAGGGCATATTTATAATGTCAGCCCTCAGTTCACTCTGTGCTTGGAATAGAGAGTTCTTCAGATGTTTTGTCCTGAACTAGAAAACAAATATGCAAAAAATAATTTGTCCATGATACACTGAATGTTCACTGTCTAGCAAAGAAGAAGCTAGAACCCTTTGATACACATGCAGTGAGCTGGTGTGAAGGACTAGGCTTGTGTAAGTGTGAAATGAGAAAACTTCAGAGGACATGATGGAAGAAGAGACATTTTAAATACAGATATTAATATTAGGTTTATTCCTATTTCTGATCAAAACATGGTTTTGAACCTAATTTATCATCTTCTGGTGTGAGCAACTCCAGTTCATGCCAGAAGAGGGGGGTCTTCTCTTTCACCACAACTACCTGGGCATAGGAACTGTTTGTCTTGGGTTGGACTACCCTTGTTTTCGGAGTTTGTCCAACCTGAACCCTTTTTTTTTTTTTTTTTTTTTTTTTTTTTCTTAAAAAAAAAGGACTTAGCATTCCAGATGTGACTTACACATAAAAGCACCTTCACTAAGTCCATGTGTTCCTACATGTCTTCAGTATGTTTTTTCATAACAACCCTGAAAAGGCAGTACCAGCCTAAATTCCCTAAAAATTACCTTACATTAGACCTGATGTTCTGATTGTGACAGAGAGGTACGAGAAACTCGGAACATAAGAAGTTAAGGATATGTTTTGATAGTGAGATAATAGGGTTACTCATAGGTTTTAAGGCTATCTTATTGGATTCTATATTTAATTCTATTTTTTTTAATGTTCCACAACTAACACCACCTTTGCTATAATCCTCTTACAAATATGCCTGTATGGCAGTCTGAGGAATGTCTGACTTTTTCTATCTGGACTTTAGAAGGAAACAGGCTTTTGGGAAGCATTTTTGAGTGAAAAGGAAGATGCATCCCTTTTATATTTTTTTTCTCATCATGCAGCATGGAAAGATACCTAGAGATGCAATAAAAAGAAGTAATAGAATTAATGGAAGTCAGGAAGATACAATGTAGTTGATGTAGCATTCTTTTTAATACTCCTAAAGAGGAGGAAAAGAGACATCAAAAGTGTCAGATTTTAAGAGCTATTCAAATACTATAGCAGAGGTTGAAAACAAGGGATCTGATCAGATCATCTCACAAAGACAATGCCATTAGCAGGTTGGTTGAGAAAAAATTGGTCTGAATTATCATATTCAGCTCAGATCCGTGACCTGAATAGACCATGTTACCACAATTGTGTTTCAACTTCTTCTGTAGCCAGATAAAATAATGGTTTGACCATTTCAACCATTACATTATTCAAATAAAGTCTGAAACTCTATTGGAGTTTAAAAATATACAACAACCATCTTTATAAAGCTTACTGTAGGCTGGGTAGAATCCAGCTGGATAGAATGGTAAATGGCCACCACCATCGCTAATATAGAAGGTCCTGGGAGACATAATTAAAAGTCTAAAGAGGAAACTGTCACACTGTTGGAAAGGAAGAAAAAAAGAAAGCCCACTAGGAGACAGAGATCAAATAGAACAATATTTTCCTCTGTTCCACTAAATATAACAATTAAAACCCAATATTTTTGTTCCTACAGAAAGCAAATTCTGAACCAGTTTTCTATGTACAATACATATTATACTTATATAATGATTTTCAGATGGGTTTGCCAAAAAGTTTGCAGGTATTAATTGCAGAGATCAGTTAATCAGTTTGAGCCAAAGGGATCCACCGAGGTTTGAGGTGTGTTCTAAAACCTGAAGTATGTTTTGCATCTTACCCCTTCATGGACAACACTCAGTTTTATCTTCAAGGAGTGTGGCAGCCTCAAAGAGAGAGAGAGAGATATAAGACCTTCAAATAAATTTGAGCTGTCACGCCAAAGGTCAGCAGTCTAAGACCTCAGGAGGTGAACTGCAGGCACACAGTCAACAGACCTAGAAAGTGGATGTTCTGTATTGCACTATTGTTTTTCAAGCGAAAATGTATTCTTGCAAGAACAGTAAAACAAAGCGTTGATTATACCACTACTTAAACGAAGTTGTGTGAGAGGCCAAAGCACTAGTAAGAGTGCTGCTTTAAGCATTTTGCACCAGCTGGAGGTAATATAGGGGTATATGTCAAGGCAATCCTACATCAGAACCTATATAGCTCCTAAAGTATGCAACAGTCTCTCAGCTTAAAAGCAGACAGTTCAGGCTACAGACTATGAATATTTCTAAACTATAAAGCAAAGATATTACTGACAATGTGTCCCTAATGGAAACAAAAATCCTAAAGAGATAACTAAAATATTTCTAAAGTAGCAAGTCAAAAAAAACCCAAAAGGTCTTGATGTGAGGTCAGAATGTGACATTTGTATTTCTTCTATTTTCAGTACAGAAGGGGTAAAAACTAATACAGAGTATCAATCAATAGAGGACTGAATACTAAAGTAGCTTCAAAAAGACATCTAGTTAATCTAATATCAAGTGTTTTAAAAAACAGAACTAGAAATAAATGCCAGGGATGTCTCAAATAGAAAGAAATGGGAAAAAATGTGGCATCTTTGACAACTGGTGTGGCACACAGAAATATGAACATAATGATATATGGGGAAATCTCAGGAAAGTCTGTACACAAATCCTATGGCAGCAAACTATCAAAAATAAGATTTAAAAAAATAGATGAAAACTAATGTTTTGAGATAGAAAGGTTACACAGATAGTAAATTTCATTTACTTTGGTTAGTGAATTAATGCACTTAAAATTCCCACAGGGATCTCACTGAGAACCTTGCCTAAGAATTTATGCTCAAGAAAATAAAGATAAGACAGAAGATATGGCAGAGAGAATTCCATAGAATTCTCAAATATTAACCTCTCTGAAAAAAAAAAAACAAAAAACAAACCCGTCTTGAAATGTTTATTATTTACAAAGTGATGTTTCTATAAGTAAATTTCTAAAATTCACTACAAAAAACATGTGATGTTAGAGAAAAACAAAAAGCATCAGAAAAAAAAAAATCTCCTGGGAAAATTCTGATCCTAGCAGCTTCTTCAGCAGGATGAGAATTTCTTCCACTGAGAAAATTAAATGTGGGGGTGGCACCATAGAGAAAAGATCCAATACTAGCTAAGTGAACTGAAACAAATGAATTGGAAAACACCAAATAAAAACATATAACTAGTATGGGAAATAAACATTCCTCCCACAAATCTGCCATGCATATTGGCAAAAACTAAGACAAAATGATTTGTGATAGAGATTGAATTACATTTGAGTAAGTAATGCTGCAAATATCATTATTCATTAGAATCTGTTAATAAGTTGGTTTTTTTAAAATACAACATAACATTTCACTTTTGCCATTTAAGGTAAAAAAAAATAATCACATATGCAAAAGTTTCTTTTAGAACAAGCTAGAATATTTATCTGTAACTTCAGTCAAGCTATGAAGAAGAAAGAACAGAAGGTAAAACCCCTGTTGAGAGTGTCACTGTAAACATGGAGTAAGTTCTGGAAACTTTATAAAAAGTTATTCTGAATTCTAAGGTAGATCAGTAGACTACCAAAAAGATCAACTTTTTTGATCATGTGCTCCTATATAATTTATAGATTATATAGATGCACTACTATATTAATATATTATGTATAAAATACTTTAAAATCAACATTTTAAAAAGAATTATATAAAGACAAATTAAGAACTTTATTTTTATTTATGAATGGTACGAGATATACTTTCTTCCTGCACCCCACTGTATTATCTTGTGCCCACATCACTTTAGAGGCCACTAGACTAGACTGCCATGGAGTGACAGAAATTTTTTATAGGACTGGTTGCTTTCACCTCATCTGAATGAGGTCTGCTATAAGTTACACCTTCCTCTCAAGAGTATCTTCTCCCTTATTCTTTTTCTTCAGTCTTAACTATACAGGTTACAGAGCTGTTACAAACAGACTGTATCTATTACCTCTGCAACTCATACTGTCCCCAGTGTTGGCAATTAGCAATCATAGTCTTAATTAGCTTGACCCACCTGGCTATTTTGCTACTAATAAATCAATTAATTCAAATCACATGGAGGAACTTCTGCGTAGTTCCATAGCCTAATCACTACTGGTCATCCTTGTATATGACTGTTTTTTGTGCTAGCAAAACTCAGTATCCAGGCTGAATTTATATTCTCCACAGATAGGCAGCCTATCAAGCAAGTGCAGAGTGTGGTTAGTATTTTTAATGTATGTAGGGATTTGGCAAAAGCCTCAGCAGAGTGCAAAGGAGAAACTTGGGATGTAAGCTATAAACACTTTGGCACACTGAATTGGATGATCTTTACTTCTCCCTCAATTGTGTGGATACTGCTCATTTGGAGTCTCAGTTTACTCAGGAGCCTCTGTTACTACTCTATTTGCTGTTTTTTGTTATAAGAAACAGAAGCTTCTAAACCCAGGGCATTTTTGTGATTGGGATCTCTGAGGAATTTCTTCTTTTTCTTTTCCTAGAAATACCTGCTCCCTTGAGGGCTATTAAGTTGCATGACCTTGTACTTATACCCAAAGATGTCCTCTTTCTGTTTTCTTTCTGGAAAGCAATTGCCTGACTCTTCCTTTATTCACCCTTCTTAGCCAGTATCAAGAGGAAGCAGTCAAAAAATCCATGGTAACTAAAGATATTTTACTGTCAGACCTTTTCTTCTTAAGCATAACTAGGTTTTGCAGCAGCTGGCCTCATGTCAGTCTCTTACAGACTTCTGAGAAACCTGCTTTTTCTGTCATCATCACTGTTTTCCTTGTCTTCTCCTCTCACATAAGGAGACTGAATACCTTGCCCATGAGTTCAGTTTTCACTAAACTCAATTTTTCTCACCAAAAATGAAGAATCTCATCTTCTATATTGACATACCTTCACTTCTGGAATCAAAAATTATTATGCAATATAGCTAGAAAGTGAGGAAAGACATGAAGAACACAGCAACTATGGAACAGTGTTGGGCTTTTGGTCACAGGTACAGATGTTCACAGTGAGAAATTTTTGCCACTCCCTGAAAGCCTTGAGCAAATACCAAAGAAAAATCCTTTTTTCCATTTTCTTACTACTTATTCTGACTAGATACTAACCAGACTGAAGATATATAGGAAAATATCACAAAGATTAATCAGAAGGTCAAGGCTTATCAAGACTATGCCTTATAGCCAAGGACATAGAAGTCCACAGGAATTTGACTTCCTGAGGAGTAGAATCAGCATTACTTTGAGTAGCAAAAGCCTGAGAATTTATGTCCTTGTAGCTTTGTTTCTTGTAATGCTGCATCGACATTTGACAGGTTTTGAAACAAGTGAATAACCTCCTCAATTAGCATAACACTTTTCAACTTCAGAAGTGATGGAATGACCTCTTATGAAACAAAGAATACTTAAACTCATGCCTAAAAAGGCAGTATGAAAGAATACAGAACAAATTCCACAGGCTTCTATACCTATCTTCTAGGGTCCTCTCTCAAGTTGAGTACTCTCTGACTCTCAGTTGATTTCTGCAGGCCTGAGATTTTTCTTATCTGGTGCCCTCTGCATTGCTTAAATATTTGTGTTTGTGGCAGCTCTTTGGTCTCTTCATACTGTTTTTCCTCTGATGTTTAGTGAGTACATAACTTCTGTGAAAATAGCTTCTTTGAATCACAGACTGAAATTTTCTAGGACTTCTGGCAGGCTAAATGCCATTTCTCTTCCAAATATTTTCCATAATCAGTGACCCCACAAGTAATCCTAACTTGTATCAGTCTCCCAGCAGTTAACTAAATGCCTCTCTCTTCTCTGTGTCTTCTGTCCATCTGTGTCATGTGGCAATACCTGCCTTATTCCTGATGGATTCCTCTTCTCTTCTTCATAACCTTTGAAATTTGTCCTGTTATTTGCTTCAGATTTGCTGGTTTCTATCAATACTTCTATAACTATTTGTAATCTGCTACCTTGCAGATTTTGCCCTAAGGTTGAACACCTTTATACCCAAATTCTTCACCCACCTGGATGAATCAGTACTGTCTACTAAGTACTTAGTGGCTTCTCGAAGGAAGGAAGGAAGGAAGGAAGGAAGGAAGGAAGGAAGGAAGGAAGGAAGGAAGGAAGGAAGGAAGGAAGGAAGGAAGGAAGGAAGGAAGGAAGGAAGGCAGGCAAATTATTAGGCAGGAAGTTGTTAGAAAATTTTCTGTTGTTTCAAAGTCTTTTAATCACTGGTCATATTCTGAAGAACTATAAAGTATATGGACCTAGAGTAGATAACAAATTGATCGGGAGCCTTTTTTGCTCCGAAACTCTAGAAAGGCAAATGATTTGCTAGTTTGATTTAAATAGGGGTGGGGTTTTTTTTGCATTCTTCTTAGGGAAGGAAGAAAAGCATACAGAAAAGCTTACAATACATACATTTTCCATACAGAAAATTAAAATCTATCTTTGACATTATGAGCATTACCATAGCATTTTATTTTACTACATGATGTGCAACTTGTGCATGCTAGTTCACCAATGCAAAATATTTTGATCGCTTTTGCCTAGTATTTATGTTGTATTTAGTATACTTTTTGATAGTGTTAAAATCTTAAGGGAAATATTTCTTCAACATACACAACTAAGAGTAAATAAAATTTAAAAGCATCTTAGATTGGCTTGGAAGAAAATGGAAAAAAGATGTTTGAGGGCAAGCAAATGAGATTACAGGGAAAAACAAGACATACTGTAAGAAAACCTCTGTAGAAGATTTGAAAGACGGTTGAATAAATCCCTCAAATCAGGAAAGAAAATGTGTAAATTGCATTGTGGAAAAGGATTAAGCTACTATGATAGAAATTAAGTGATTAGATTTTTCCTTTTACTTAGAAAAACTACTTGAAAAGTAAAGGTAGGAAGAAGCCACAGAGACTGTGCGTCCTCCTCTGTTGTCTATTCGTGTTGATTTCCCCTGCAAGCTCTTATACTTCCTTATATGCTCTACACTTTTTATTTCTTTTCCTTTATCACCAGCATGATTAGTTTTCCTTGCATCCTAATCCCTCTTTGCTTGCCTTTTCCATAAGGCATTAAATGAATTCTGTACACTGAGGTTTTTCCTTACTCTTCTCACTAGTGCATCTCAGCATCTCAGTCTTTGCTATGTAATTTGTATCTCTATTGTGCTCTTCCTATCAGAAGTATTGACACTGGAGTGTTTTGGAATATTTCTAGAACTTTTAAAATTTTTTTCCTCCTGTATGTGGACAGGAGATATAGCAAAGATAGGAAGTGCACCCTGTATTTGAAGGAGAAATCAGTAAGATTTTCACAGAATCTCACAATCCCTAGAAAGCTTGATATTCTGCACAGATGAAAAACTCCTCCTTTTGTCAAAAGCTTCTATATTCCAGTGAAGTATTTGTAATGATCACTGTCTTAATCTCATAGCTGACCAGACATGTCTGTACATCTGTAAGTTGGAAACTTCTTGTAATACCCATTTGACACAAGTGGAACTGAACTACATTGGCTTAGGTCACACAAGAAGAGTAGGAAAACAAAACTGAACCAAATTTTCTCAAGAATCCCTGAGGGAGCCCAACAGACATTCCTCCTCTAGACTAACTGCTTCTAGTACTTGCAGATTTGGTATGTACCTCTAGCAGTAAATAATTCTTTTTCAGCAAAAACAAGTGCCATCTTGAGAAGTACTTTCGTTGATATGAAGAATATATAATAAATGTTAACTTGATGGTATCTTTCATCCAGAAGCTGTGCTTCCTACTAATAAAAGGCATTCCAAAATAAGAAGTATATTTGCTAATGTCATATATGTTATATAAATTATTTTATGTGGAAAATTAATGTAGTAATTTATATATTTCTATATTTCTTTTCTTTCATTTAATACTCCATCTTCTTCCTTATTTTTAATTAATGGGAGATACTGTATTTCAGAATAGAAGAGAGAAGAGTGAAAGATATGTGGCTTGAGGATTATAAGAGAATTTGTACTCAGTATTACTAGTCTTTGGACATTATTCCATCTAACATAGCAAAGAAGTGGATAAAGTTTGAGAATACAGCTATCTATGTGACTGGAAAAGCAGAAGCCAAGGAAAACATGAGGAAATGACCCAGCTAGAACCAGAAGAGGAAGTACATAGTAATAAGTCAGTTGGAAGCACTAGATCAGTAGCAAAATACATTGGGACAAGCAATTCTGAGTAATTCCACATACTAACCAAGGAAACTTCAACAGGATGAAGCTAAGTGCCTGAGTCATTTAAGTCGTCTAGGACAGCTGTCAGTGTACTAAGTATTGAGAGTTGAATGACTGGTGTACAAAGGTGCTCTTCAAACTTTGCTCAAATATCAATATACTTTTTATATACTTTTGATTGTCGATCAGCCACTTTTTGTGGTTGATCTACTAAGAATAATGTAAACTTCATTATTAAACAATATCAACATCGACTTCCCTGAAATGCTTGTAAAGTAAATTATGTCCTGAGATGACTACTAGTTCATTCTAAGAAAACTGAAAGCAGGTACTTTCAAAAAAAAAAAAGAATATTATCAATTTCTACTTTTTTGACCTTCTCTCAATGTTATTTAGGGAAACCAAAGACAGAATTTATTTTACTATACTGTGAAAACTAAGATAGTCAAAATATGTAGCTATGTCTCCAATTTATTTTAAAGTATAGATTTTTACTTGGTTGGAATTTCAATGTGCCTTACACTAAAGAGCCCTGTTTATGGAAATCAAAGAAAATATACCTGTTTGTCTTAAGTAACAATAGCAACAATAACATTGTTTTCAATCTTGCTGTTTATCCCACATACTCTACATTGCCTAAAAACCAGGCAGAACAGATAATAAATGGGCATTCTCTACCCTCACTGGAGGCTGGCTTTTTAAAGTACACACCCAAGCCTTTACCTAAAAGTGTGAGAAAAAGAAAAGAAAGTCATAATCTAGGGTGTTCAAAATAAACTATTCAGCTGTAATAGCAGCTGTATGTTTCTGTATTCATAAATATATTCCTTCCTAGGTCTCAGCATGGAAACCTGACTGCCAGTAGAACTGATTTTAATGACAAATGATTGAGAGAAGTTCTCAAGATACATAAACACCACCGCAAGTTACCAAGCAGGGATGAAATATACCCATTCCTTGTATGGCCTGCTGCCTAAGTTCTGCATTAAAATACAAGGTGAATTTATTTAATACTCTTGACCTATCTAACAGATTTGTTCTACAGATCCAAGTTTCCTTTTGTGCACAGTTTTTTTTGGGTTCCCTGCTTGGCTTGAAAGCATTTATTCTCAATCCCTTCTATTAATAAAGAATATTATAACCAATAATGCTAAGCAACTTTTAAAAGTCAAATTCAGATACCTAATACTGTTTGCATGTGACAAATTAATTTAATCTACTATACTTCAAAGCTTTACACCTTTGCAAGTGCTTGTATCTTTGGGCAGCCTTTACCTGAAAGGTGTCTGATTCTGCTGTTTGACTTTTATTCTTATATATAAATGTATTTCTGCAAACAAATACTTTTCAATTCTGAACAGACAGTCATTCAAGTTTCACAAATTTCTAATTTTTGTCTGTGATAAAAAATGTACAGATCTCTAATTTCATACTGTAATCACAATTAGCATCTTGAAAGATTTACAAGAAAACAAAACAATCATCCTGCCCTCAGTTCTAAAGTTATTGCTTCCTGAGGATACCATAATTTAAAAAATCCCCAGTCTGGGGATTCTGTCCAGTCTGGACTTCAGTATCACATGTTACTTCTGGGCCAGCCAAATATCTTTACGGTGGTTAGTGGTCTGCAAGACAGTGCAAAGACTTTAGTTTGATTCCCTGCTTTTACTTACTTGACCAAGCAGACAAATACATTTATGCCCATATAACAGCTTTCATCAAAGAATCTCTGAAGATGCACAACAAAAAAATGCAAAGCTGTTGCTGTTCTTAGGATGATTTTACAAAGAAGGAGGCCATGCATGAAATACCAAGAAATTTGAAATAAATTTTTCAAACTTGAGAATATGTCATTATGGGAGATCTAGATTTTACCAATGCTAAGTGTTTATACTAATGTTAAGTGAACCTACCGCTCTGTGTCAAGCTAAAGAGACCTTAGCATCCTCAAATATTGTTATCTTAGGTCTTACAAGGCAGTTTTCGGAGAAGTCTTCAACAAGTCTTCACTGGTTTATCAATGTATCTCCACTGTCCTCTATTGGCAAGGTTCTGGTCAAACCTGAATTAACAAGATTTTTATGATAGAAGCTAATTCTGCATAGAAGTACTGGACTAGCTACAAAGGGTTCCAGGAGTAATGTAAAAGCATTTATCAGTTTGTTTTCTGTCATATTTGATAATATCTGTACTGTTTCTGTAACTGAGCTGACAGTCTGGATCAGCAGAGTCACAACTATTTGCCTCAACTATCTTGAAACACATAGCATGGAACAGGGAAATTTTGATAATCATAAAGTTGATCATAATTTCAGTAATTACTTTGGTGACAGAGCATATATTATATAGTCTTGATAAACTGAAAGAGGCTAAGAAAGGTTTGTTT
The DNA here is from genome assembly GCF_965231275.1 of Zosterops lateralis. NCBI lineage: Eukaryota > Metazoa > Chordata > Aves > Passeriformes > Zosteropidae > Zosterops > Zosterops lateralis. The sequence continues at coordinate 33,059,916 of NC_139800.1, read as the reverse complement.
CAAAGTTGCTGACAAAGAACAACAGAATAAGGTAAAAATAATTAAAAAGAAAGACTAGCTTCTTGGACATTTACCACAGTACTACAGATGAACTTATCAAGTTAGAGTGGAACATAAACTGAATAGATCAGTATGATATTAAAAGAAAAATGCCATTTTGAGCTGCATTACCAAGAATATTGTATATCATATACAAGAGATAATTACTCTATTGTCTATGGAAGCTTCAGCTAGAGTACTATTTGCAAATCAGACTAGTGAACTTGCTGGTACTTATGGTAAATTGAGTAGTACTCATGGGAATGTAACAAGAGTGCTAATAATTTTCAGAAATACAACGTGAAAAATGTTTGAAGGAAAAGGCATTGTTAGGTCTATGGAGAAGGTGACAAGAAGGAATCAGCTTATTTAGAAGGAGAAGTATTTTGTTTAGCTCTTAAGAAAAACTAACATTAAAGGCAGCCTGGAGTAGGCCAGTACTTCAGTATACGAAGGGTATAGTGGGATTTTTTCAGGAAACTTTGAAACATGTCATAAACATGTTCTATACATAATTATCTTTTCTCAAAATAGAGATCAAATCCTGAGATTTTTTACAGATCCAAAAATCTGCAATTACATGAATTCAAGGTGACATAAACACTGCACAGATCCAGTTTAAAGAGAAGTAATATATTTTTGTTTATCACAGTAGTGATGTTGTGTGGTTTGTGTCTCCTGCTCACCATCACAATACTTGCTTTTCATCTACAAGGTGTGATACCAGTATTCCATAGATATTTTATATTAATGAATTTATTTTTCCTTGCATAAGTAAAAAAATTTAGAGCCTATATTAGTGGCCTAGCCTTTATAGTAATACAAAAAATATTTTAAAGGCTGGAAGTTAGATTGTTTTGAATAAGACAATGAGAGAGTTAAGTATTTCAAGAGCCAGAAGTTGTTGTTTTTTTTTTTTTTTTTTTTTTTTTTTTTGGTTGTTTTTTTTTTTTTTTTTTTTTTGGTTGTTTTGTTTTTTTTGTTTTTTTTTTTTTGTTTGTTTGTTTGTTTGTTTTTTGTTTGTTTTTGGTTTTTTTGGGTTTTTTTTTTTTGGGTTTTTTTTTTTTTGGTGGTGGGTTTTTTTGTTTATTTGTTTGTTTGTTTGTTGGTTTGGTTTTTGTTTTTTTTTTTTTTTTTTTTTGACGGCCCTTTTTTGCAAAATGAGACTCTGAGCTAGTTGTACTTCTGATGAACAGTATTTTCTATTAGAGTCTGGGAATATGTATCTAGTGGTATGCTTCTACACAGATTTCCTGATTAAATGCCTCCTAAAACCATACATAGAAGACCAGATGTCTATGCCTTTCCTCTGCATAATGGGGCACTTCAATTAAAGATCATTCTTCCTTTTGAATATAGCATTTGTTTTAGCTCTAATTTTAAGGCAATTGTTTCAATTATATCAACATCTCTTACAAAGCACTAAGCAATGCCTTCACATAGTACATGTGTGTGTTTGTGGCTGTTCTGTAAAAGCAATAAAGTCACAGAAGAAACTGAAGAAACTGAAGAAGCTGCAAGGACGTATTTTTTTTGTCTTTTAAGAGAAATACATGAATTAAGTTAGAACAGTCTAGACCATGCATTTTCCTTCTAAAAAATGTGACTTGGACTGTATTTCAACCATTCTTTAAACTTCTGGGAGAAGGGGAAAAAAAAGAGAGAAGAAAACATATCTAAACCCTGAGCTATCCTATATTAATAAAGACTGGAAAAGGAAATAGCAACATTATGGGAAGCACCGACAATAAAGCTGGATTAATGTACTTTGTGCACCATCAAAACCCACAAGACTGTATCTGCTATGCTATCTGAAGACTCCGCTAATTAATTCTGTCATTAGGAGTAGTAAACCGATATTTTAACTGGGTTTTGTTTTCTTTGCTAGACTTGTCACTGAACTGACTATGCCACGGAACTGCTAACTTTGTAAGAGTTTTTGTCATAGTTCTTATGTCACAACTTGTGGTAGTTCTTCAGTTGCAACGTATTTGCTACCAGTGCAATAACAATTAATTTGCAGTAACAGGTCAGCCAGAAGAAACTTAATAAAAGTGATCTCTGAAACAATATTGCCTCCTTCACTTGGGACAGGTTGCAGAACTGCTTAAAATTTATACTGTCTACATCACAAAGGCAGACAGAGTATTGATAACATTTTCTATTTACATGTATCCAACATAAAATGGCTTTTGCTTGCATACAATGTTATTACTTTACAGAAGTCTTAGAGGATACATGCACAGGAAAGCTTTTCAGGTACACCAAGAAATCACAAGCAAGAGAATTAAAAGAAACTATTCCGTGTATAGAGCATAATTTTACATAGAAAATCTCAGCTGCTACAGACTCAATGTCATACTCTAAGAATAACCACTCTTTCTGTGAGAGTATTTCACAAAGAACAGTGTCTTGCAGTCCTTCAAATGACAATTTCCTTTCTTTCTTCCTTAGAGCCAATGCCCTGTCCTCATCATCTCTAGCTCTGCTCTGAACAGAGGTATTTCTTAACATTATTGGTAGCATGAATTACACAAGTGCAATTAACTTTTATAGTAGGAAGTCACAATTTTGTATCCTTGAAATCAAATATACTGAAAGACTCTCGTGTCCTGAATAATTAATTTAAACTCACAAACTACAAGTTACCAATTTTAAAAGAACCACATTTTAAGTTTAAACTGATGCTAAAATACTTTGAGGTTGAAAAAGAACCAACCATTTAGACAACTGCTGTCTATTTCCCTTATTTTCCTTGTCCATCCATACACACACATGGAATAGTAATGATTTTCTCTAATTAATTTCATACACACACACACACACTGGTAGGGCCAAAATTTGGAGAAATTGCTTCAAGGTCAATGACCAACACCTTGGATGTAAAATCAAACTAACTGAAAGTGGGGCAGCCAATAAACAAAGGAAATTCAGAGTTCTATCTGAATAGCACTGTCAGTTGTGAACAGCATTTGGGTTATGATCCAGTGGTAGAAGTGCATGGATGAAAAATACTTCAAATAGGAAACCAGTTTTTGGACACAATATTTTAATTTCCTATTTTCTCCAGGTTCCTAAGATTTAAAGTAATGCAAATAGCAAAGTTTATACCTTCTTTTTGTAACTATACCTCACCAAAATGAACAAATACAGGGAGCCTATTAGATGTGCCCAACAAAGTCTTTATAATAAAAGCAGTGAGAGTACCTGGTATTTTAACTAGATCTTTGGATGTGAGGGTTACAATCAAGCTCAGGTTCAAACAAGAGCTATCTATTAAGTATCTGCTATTACAGTAGTTGAATCCACTGCTATAAGAGGTCAAAATCTAAAAGTTGGTTTTTCATAAGAAGGCAAGGATCAAGCTGTCAATTCTTCTGCCTTCTTTTCTTTCTCTTGACATGAAGATCAAATGGTATTGTAATATCTGAAGCAATTATTGAAAAATAAAAATAAAATGGAAGAGAGAAGTTATGATGGATGAGAAATCTTAATGCCACATTATTTAAAGCCTGCTTTAATGCTCTGTACTATATTCAGCTTAGGATGCCACATCTATATTAAGCCACCATTTAAGCAAGGTGTGAATAGCAGAAAAATAAATTTTCTACAAGTAGGGAAGTCTTACCAGTAATCTTTCAAGACTAGAAATGAAAGATTTTGTGATTTGCCCTGCCAATATTTGACATTTTTGTTCTTTTTAAGATACTGAGCCACCAATCACTATTAGCTCTGACTGGGGCATTTTATTTGTTAAAACTAATTTATGAGATCAAGCAAAGTGCACAAATACCCATTATAAGGTACCAGGATGAAATGAGTAAAATCCCATCAACAATTAGTGTTCAAGACAAAAGCAGTTAAACTGGCTAAGAAAAAAGAGACTTTCCCATCGTACTCACAGCTAACTCTCCTAGGCAATCATTTTTGACTGGTGTAATATAAGGAAAATAAATAGTAAAGCACTAAGAGTACTGAAAAACATTGAGATTCACTTGGGAAAGATACTCTCAAGTGTTATATGAGATAAGATGAAACATATTCCAAAATGCATATAGAACACTATGTGTGGTCTCTGACTAGCAGTTACTAAGTTATAGAAAAAAAATTTGATGGACAAAGATTGGAAGCGACAATAGAGAAAGAAGAAACTTCAATCTAGAGAGGTCTTAAATGTAAACATATGTATTCTTATTGGATAAAGGATGATAGTAGAATTACTAAATGGATCCAAAACATTTATTTTTTACTTTTTTTTACTACTATAAGTGAGTTGCTGAAACTTACTACATCGTATTTCTTTAATTTCTAAAGCTGAATAGGTGAATAGTTTTGGAGTTTTGCTTATGTTTAAAATCTTCTAGAGTCCCTTACAAAAACTGTTATAGAACTACAAAGTAACATCTATATCTATTGCTTTTAATATATGTTCTTTCAGCTGAGCCCACACTGTCCTGGAAGCATATTTATCCTAAGGAACATCTACTAATTGGGGAAATGCTTTGGGGAAAGTTTAGGATAAATCATATTGTGGTAGCAACCTCCAAAAGAGTGTTAGAAAATATTTGGTGCAGAGGATATGGTACAAAAAGAAAAAAAGATTAATATGTTGCAGACAGCCTTTTTTCATTCCCCAAAACCACGATTATGACTGGGAAGACTTAGCAACATTGAAGTGCTGGAAAGGCTCTGAATTGCCTTCAATGTTTTAGTGCATGAGGCAAAGGAAACATAATTAGCTACTCTTACTTCACTTCTTCCATGACAAAAATACTTTTTGACTCAGAACACTACAGTATCAGTATTGTTATTTGACATAGTCTCATCAGCTTAATACTGAATTTTGACAGCTGGCTAGCAGGGGTTAGAAAGTTATATGTTCAGAAGTTAAGAAATGTTATCATTACAAGTGTGTACAAAATATTATTTCATGTGATGAGTACACAGCATCTGAAATCGTATGATCATGTACGGTTTTCTTCCTGCAACATGTGTCTGTATCAAGTAAAGAGAAATGATGGCAATCTCTAAATAGAATGCCTGTTTAATAAATGGAGCTTCTTTCCAAATACTCCTGCTTAATTTACTGCTAAAATTTTAAGGTGTGGGATGAACAAGACAGAAAGAGAAAGCTGGAACTAGGGTTAAAGCAGATGAAGCAGTTAAACTTGATCCTGGAGACTTAGATTCTACCCCTGTCTCTAAGCTCCTGTGTCATCCCGTGCGCAACTGATTTTAAACCAAATGTTTACAATTGGTCCCTAGTTGCTCATATCTTGTCGCAAGCCCCTGGTGTTCAGAGCTATGTTTAGCTGAACCCCTTCAGAAGTACGCTGCCAACATAGGGTCAAACTTCAAATTCTGTCAAGAAATTATAGTTTGTCTAAGAAATCTTTACACTCTTTCTTATAATAAATGCTCAGATATTCTCTCCTAATCAGATTATTGACAATGGTTGAAGTTCTCCCAAATATCATAACGCAATAGACTAACTAGCATAAAACTCAAACAAAAATGCCTAAAAAGAGGAAAAAACAGAAAAGAAGGGAAAAGAAGAATCTCTAATAGAAAGTAGGAGCCTGTGTTTTGTAAGTCATGCTACAAGACAGGCCAACTATTGTAAGTAACACTTAGCACAGAAACTTAATACAAATATTCAGTATGTATATGGACGGTACAGCCATATTCCTAAATAAAATTAATAATCAGATTAGGACTTCATGATGGCATTAGTCCAAAGTATTGATGAGTATTTTTAGAATGGATTCTTTGCCCCAGTACAAATTGTGCATTACGGAAAACAGGTTTCATTTTCATGACTGGAAATAATTTCTCTGTTGGAGATTCTTTCTACCAGAAAACTCTTTTCTCGTTTACATTACAATTACACCATCCTCTAGAAGTGTTCTATATTACCTTGCAACTCATCAGAACACAGATTTTGGTTCGGTATCTTGCTCTAGTCCCTTTCAGGATTGGTGCCTCATGTCCCACCTCACCTCTGTTTGCTATGTGGGCAAATCCTCTGGGACCACATCTCCAGGTTTGCAAAATGGGAAAGATTCAAGTGAAGCATAAATTCCTTCTGTGAGAAATAGGATGAAAACAGAAGAGAAATACCACACTCTGGAGACATCACAATTTAGATGAATTATGGTTCCATTCTTCTCAAGTTGCAGTTACAAGTCAGACTCTAATTTGCAATAATAGCTTGGTGCTCCGATCTGTGAAAAACAAAAAACAACAAACCAATCAATGAAGAAAAACCCCAAAAGCAAAAAAACCCCAAACCAACCAAATCAAAAAGCCCTCCCCAAACCCAAAAAACTCCCCCAAACCCCAACAAGCAAACACAAAAAATCCTGAAGAAAATTATTTTACTTTCTAACTTTGTTAACACTAATGAATCTCAAACAACGAATACTACTAATTCATTACAGTGGTCAAATCTGGTTTTGAAGGAAAACTACAGTGAGAAAGACTTGCTATCTATATATCTCTGTTGATGAGGCTGAAATTGTTACAGACACTGTTTTCTTAATGAAAAAAAATATCATTAGACTAAGAAGAAAAAAAAAGTTTACGCTTTGCACTTACTCTCTGAAACCTTGCATATAACATCAAAAATTTAAGGTAATTACACACACTGAGAAGTCATAGGACAGTCCTGTGACACACCATGAGTCTATATGCTGTCTTTTGACACTAAACTGCAAGTAAAGGTGTGTTGTCATAATTTCCCACAATATCAATGATGTGCTGATTTCACAGTCACTGGAGCCCTATAAAGAAACAAAAGATACTGTGCATGTGTATGGTACAGTATTTTAATATGGGCCCTATCTTAGTTTTATCTCAGAATATACTACACAGTAGTCAAACTTGAAAGCAATAATTCAATGGAAATTTAAAACACAATTGTATATGTGACTGAAAGCATGACTTTGAAAGATGTGGAATTTCAGAAAAACTTGAAGCTTGTTCAGCCTAGTGACGACTAGTGATGTTATGTATTCAAATGGCACCAGTTAGTTATTCTGGTACTGATCCTAGAAGCAGAAGCATCTACACAGTGTTTATCCTGTAACCTCATACTGTCAACTCAAGAATCAGAATCCCCAACAGCCAGCTTGCCTCTAGCCATTTTATCTCCTCATCAGCTTTGAAGAGGCTGTAATATACTGCCAACACAAAAGACATTGGCTTATAGACAGGTGGAAGAGAAAAAAAGGTTTAAAAATGCTGAATCAAGTATCAAGCAAGATAACAAAGGAGTAACTCCATGAAGCTTTATTAGTTTTCATATAAAATTACTTAGAGTCTTTGAAAATAATGTAACTGGAAGCTATTAATGATTGTGCTACACTTACTTTTTATTGATATAGGCTATTATCAATGTAAACTACTTATTTAGTGGATATAGAAATATATCCTCCAAATTCCTAGCCCCAGTTTAAAAAAAAAAAAAAAAAAAAAAGTTTCCCAAAGTAGTAAGGAAATCTGGTTTTAAGTTTGGTCAAATGGCCATCTACCTACTCTAATACTTTCATAAAGCTGTAACCATTTATAATCTTTGATTCGCTTCAGGGAAACTGCACAATGAAGATCAGCCTTGTAATGGGTAAGGCATATCTTTATTCTAGCCATGCCTTTTGCGAGCCAAAATTTCAGCACTTTCTTTTTAATCAGCCTGTTTTGTTTGACCCTTTCCTCCTTCGTGTGAGTAGAGGTGGTTGTGAGGCTCTGAAGGCTTTGACCACGAGGGGGCTGTGTGAACACAATATTTTGGCAAGTTCTTGGCCCTTCCCTGGTTCAAAAGGGCAAATGCGTTTTTAGGTACGATAAAATGTGACTTTGAAATAATTAACAAGGTTTTTCTTATCTCTCCCCTTTGACAGAAAACGCACCAAGTCATGGCTTAATTAGTCCCGTGATTTTTTTTTTTAATTTTTTTTTTTTTTAAGAACAACCATAAAGTACTCCAAATCTTCATTGGTCATGGTACTCGATTAAAAATCCCAAATCCTGATGAACGCAAAATCCTTTTGAATCGTCGTTTAGAGCCTGAAACATGCCCTCAAAGATCAAAATTAATCCTGATGAAAAGTGGACACTACAAAGTTGTCCATAAGCCAATGCATATTATGCCTAATCAAAGTGTCAAATACCCAGAAAACAAATTTTCATGGAAACAGACATTGAGATATATCGAGTTTTATGAAAATCTAGTTTTGATACTAACACAGATAATTTGCCCTTCTCTTTTCCGACAGGCATAGGAAATAAATAAGTAACAAAGATGCCAAAATATGGTAACAAGCATGGGAAGTTGGCAATTCCCGGGGACATGCCGTTCATTACAGCGAGCTTGCTGTGAGTTCAGTCCTTAGCAGATCCAGGAAAAATCAGGAGCGCAGACGGCTACCTCCCATATTCTCTCAATTTTTCTCAGTTCCTGCTAGGTCATCTGAGTGTCCGGCTACACCAAAAGGGAGCAAAACGTTCTGTGTTTCACATCGCCTGGAAAGTTCTCCTCGCGTTCACTTTTTAACGGTCCGGTCGTGTTTAAACCTCGTGTACAAACCTCGTGTTTACACGGCGCCTGGCGAGGGGAGCCGGGTTTGACCGCACGGGTGACCCCCAGCGCCTTCTCGGGCCGGCCGCGAGGGACAGCGGGCCGGGGCTGCCGGTCCCCGCAGGTGACGCCTGACAGCCTCACCACGGTCCCCGGCCGAGCAGCCCGTGCGGCGGGGCGGCCCCGCTGTCCCCGGGGCGGCCGGCGGGGCCCGGCGGAGACGGCGCTGCGGAGCGGTAAGGGAGGGCTGGGGGGCCGCGGCGGTGGGCAGGCAGCGCGGAGCTGCGGCGCCGTGCGGAGCGGCGCGGGCCCGTCCGACCGACCCGATCCGACCCGACCCGGCCCGCCGCGGCCGCGGGAGGGCGCGGACCGTCCCGCCCCGCCCCGTGCCCCCGCGGGAGCGCGCCCGGCCGCCCGCCCGTGCCTGCGCGCCCAGCCAGGGCCGCCGCGGCGGCTGCGCTTCCACGGCGCCGCCGGGGCAGGGTTTCGCTCAGTTTGGCTCCGTGTCACACACAGATGTGACTCTTGTCTGTTCCCTATGAACGTACAACCGTGACGGCTCACCTCCTCCCGCCTCCCTTACCCACCCCCCCCGCTCCCTCCACAGGAAAAAAAAAAAAAAAAAAAAAAAAAAAAAATCCCACCCTTTTACAAAATATTTCCTCAGATCCCACACTGAGCAGCAGCCGCCGCCGCAGAGCCCTGGGAGCTGATGGAGCAATGGGTGGGAAGCGGGAAACCGGCACCACAAGCAAAAACTTCGCCTAACTTTTCCCTTCCTTTCTAACGCTCTTCCCTCTTCCCCTCCGGCTCCTTACCCCCTCCTCTGCGCTACGCTCCATTTTCCGCCGTCTCTCTGCCCCCTCTCCGCCCTCCCTCCAGCTTTCTTTCGCATTGCTGCCTTCCCTCTCTGGCTGGCTCCAGCAGCGCCTGGAGCCGATAAGGAAGAGGGGAAGCAGCGGGAGGGACCGCGGCCGCCCGAGGAGCGGCGGGGCGGAGGACGGGAAGGCGAGAGAGGGCAGAGCAGGCGGAGGGGCGCCGCCGGCCGCCCTCGCCACAAAGTTGGCGGCGGTCGCGGGGTGTTTTTGACAGCTGGGCGCGGGCGACCTCTGCCGCGGCCCCCGCCTGGCACAGAAAGTTTGCGGGGGAGGGAGCAGGCAGAGGGAAGGGGAAACAGCAGTCGGGTGTGTGTGTGTGTGTGTGAAAAAATAACCCCCTCTGCCTCCCTGCCTGCCGCCCTCGCCCCTGAGCGCGGGGTTGGAGGGAAGCAGGACTGTCCTCTCGGACCCGCTCGCAGCCTCCCCCCGCCGCCTCCCCTTCCCCAGCCAAGGATCCCAACAACAACAAACCAACCTGTGGAGGCTCTGACCCGAACCTGGGTCCCTCCTCCCATCACTTCCAGCTCTCTGCTGAAAGCTCTTTCTCTTTCTTTCTCCCTGCTCCTCCGGCTGAACTTTGGGGGCTGAAGTTTTGAGAGAGTCAGAGAGAGAGAGTGGCGGGGGGGGCGGGGGGGGGAGGAGGGGAGAGAAAGAGACTCGCTGCTGCTGCAGCTGCTGGTTTTCTTTTTTGTTGTTGTTGTTTTCTTTTTCTTTTTTTTTTTTTTTTTTTTTTTTTTTTGTGTGTGTGTGTGTGGGTGTGTGTTGGTTAGTGGTGCGGGATTTTGTTTCGTTTTGGGTTTTTTTTTTTTTTTTTTTTTTTTTGAGGGGGGAAAAGTTTTGGGGTTTTGGGTGGGTTTTTTTTTTTTTTTTTTTTTTTAAATCTCCATTTTTACTTCAAATCACCTGGGGGCAGAGTGGGGGAAGGGAAGGAGAAAAGGAAGGGGAGAAAGAGAGAGTGTACTGCTGAGAGCCCAGAGGCAAAAGGAAGGGTGCAGGCACTGCCGCTGAGAGGAGATCGAGAGACAGGGGGTGCACTTGACAACCAACATGCAGAGATGGTAAGAAGTTTCCAGCAGCCTTTCGTTTTCATTCTAGCCTTTACTTTGGTTTGATTTGATTAATAAATTGTGCAGTAACACAAGCAGCCCCGCTTGCTCTTGGTGTGTTTCGACCTTCAAAGAAACAAGCAGCCGGGCAAAGCAAAGTAGGGATATAATAAATAAATAAATAAATAAGCTCTCTGCTGCGTGGATTGGGGGAAGAAAATGTCTAAGAGGTTGTGCTAAACTTTAAGTGAGTCTATGGGATTGAAATGAGATGGCCACATGCTTTTTACCGCCTCCTTCCTTTCACTAGAGATGAGGAGCTAGTGTAAAAAAAAAGTGTTTGAGGATGGAGGGAGGGAGAATGAAGGTGGAGTGGGGTTGAGTCGGACATACGGTGGTCTGATCTATATTTTGGCCACCACCTTCTGCTCGGAAATGAGTACGGTTTGCTTTACACTTTGTAAAGGTAACCTTTGAGAGCGGGAAGGAGCTCTGTGTTCGCGTGTGAAACATCGCCTGCGGCGGAGGCAGGAGTGTAAATCCACCTTCCCTCCGAAACTTTTTTTTGTTGTGCATGTGCTTGCAGTTTGCACCTCTCCAATCAGCGATTGCTAACAGAAATTGGAGAGTTAGGCTGATGCCCTAACTGTAAAGGAGAAGGTGGAGCCCCTCAAAAACCAACTTTGAACAAGTTTTTGCTGCATATTTTATGTGCTGTGTATATGCACGTCTCCTTTACAATAGAGGTTTTGCAAAGCAGGGTTTGGGCTTTTAATTTAAAAATTGAAAGTCGAAATGGCCAAGGACCTCATTTTACTGAAGTCCGTTTGCCAGGGTTGTGATGTGAGGATAGGTTGAACAGCTGCGAAAGACAAGCTCATTTAAGCCGTGACTACACTTAACATGCGGAATGATAACTGTTCACGTTAACACATGGATCGACCTCAGCTGGTGATGAACGGTGATCATCCCACGTTCAGTGAAGTAGTATGTTTCCAGTCGCTCTGCTTTCAGTCAGCTTTTGTCACCTCACTCTAGGTGTTAGGGATATTACAGAGGTGTCTTGTGTGCTTTGAATATACACATACATATGTACATGCACACACACAAGTGTATGTATATATTTATATCTCTGTCTACTTATATATGTGTATGTTTCTGCGTGCATATATGTATGTATGTATCTACAGTAATCAAACTATAGATGGAGAATGTCTGTGTGAATGGAGTTTACGATGGAGGGTTTGTGTTTTTGCCTTCTCTCCCTAACATGACATGTCTTGTTTCAGTGATCAAAGCCACAATTGGAGTGTAGGAGATGCAACTGTCAAATGTAGACAACAAGGAAGAGGAAAAAAAAAAAAAAAAAAAAAAAAAAAAAAAAAAAAAAAAAAAAAAAGGGGGGGGGGGAGGAGGGGGAAAAAAAGCAGCATGTGCCCAGGACTATGGTTACAGTAACACTGACAGAAATTAAAGTGGTTTTGAAAGCAGCGTGCGATTTATGATGGTTCCCATTTACCCTAGAGTCAAGCTGTTGTAAAATTGAGGCACAAAAGACATCATGTAGTAATCTGGTGTACCCAGGATTAAAGTGGCAACAAGCGTCTTTTTGTGTGTCTGACAGTTTAAAATGGTTTGAAGCTACTTTTTAAGTAGGAAATCAAAGCAGAATATTATTTCTTTTTATTTTTCTTAATGTGCATGTTAGCTGTAGATAGTAGTTGTTGAAATATTTTTAGCGGAAGTAGGTTTATATTTCTCACTATATTCCATTTTCCCCTCTGTATTATAACCCATCTCCACAGATAAATTATAAAATGGATAGCATTTTTGTCACAGTTTTAGAGTACAAATGTTCACAGTTTAATTGCTGAGTTAATTTCAGACAGTAATATTTAATAAGCCTGATCAGTATATCTGCACAAGAATACCAAGTTCCTGCAAAAGTATGTGGAACTTTCCTTGCCCTTAAAAATGGCAGGATGTTTTAATCTGAAATTTAATGGGGCATATACGATCTCAGTTTCATTTAAAACTGTCCAGTATTTATAAGCCAACTAGCTCTATGTATGTTCTGCTTTAAAAACTTAAAGCACGTGAATTTTAAAACTTGCTAAATACTTCAGATGCATTGTCTTTACCTAATCCACATGTAGAAAAGTCTAAATGTAAATTATAAACTATTTGTTATGAGCAAATTTTGAATCTGCTTTTAAGACTTGGGATTGTGAAAGTGTTTCTTAAGCACACATCTTGCACATGTAACAGAAAATCCTTGCTTTGGTACACTATTTTGTAAAAAATACAACAGTGTGACATTTTAGAGGAAAAAAGTTTTTGGAGCACACCTATGCCTTTAATCACATTATATTTTTATTTTTGAGGCATTTGAGAAAGACGAAAATGCAATTGCAGTAAACAAAATAAAGAAACAGACAAAAGCAGAGATGGCTATTGCTGTATTAAAATGTAAATGTTACAGTTTGAATTTTCTAGTGAGTTTTCGAGTTCAATGCTTTACATAACATTTTGTCCTAATCTTGCTTGCTGTCAGAGATGTTTCATGGTTGTGCAATTGCTGCAGTCAAGAATGCCAATTTGCATTCCAGGAGTGTCATTTGATTACTTTTATCTACACAGCTCGAAGACCAGCCCAGACCTCTCATTTCATCTTGCCATGTCACGAGTCAGTGCTGTGTCCTCTTTTCAAAAATATGCCTGATTTAGACAAGAAAGAAAAGTACTTTCATGTTGCAGCCGCAGTCCCCTGCTAACTTGTCAGCAGCAGGATATGATTCACTTGGGTCCAGAAGAATGGTACAGAGATGAGGGTTAGGCAGTTCAATAAGCCTATGGACAGGTAGTGTGTGACATCCCAAGAGAGCTTAAGTTAATGAAGAACAGGTCTGCTTAGTTCTTCATACTATGACCTGGTGCTGTCCCCACAGTTTTCTCATTTGATCTTTCTCAGCAAATTGATCTTTTCTAGTACTTTTTTGCCTTCCAAGTTAGTCCTTGTGGGACTGAAATTAGCAGAGCAACTTAAGTTGGATAATACAGCTGTTCAGAAAAGAAGAAATTGGACACTAGCTCATAGAGGGGGGAGGGGAAAGTAAGCTATTCTTTCTGTTGTTACTGAGAATTCCTTTTATTTTTAATACTGCAGTTTTATTTTCAAAAACTTCACAATTACCGTATTACTTTGGAACTTCACTTTCTCATTTAATAAAGTTTGTACTGATAGCATTAAATTGCATGCTGCATTAAATGTGTATCATTTAAATAAAACAAACATGCTTGCAGCATCGACTGCAGGTTTAGTTTGGTGTTTGTCAGTTGAACTTGCTTGTTAGAAATGATTTGCTACTCTGTAATGAGGCTTTTACAGTTGTTGTAAGACATTTTAAATATCAATTGCACATGCCAACTATATTATTTATAGCCTGCTAAATAACTGTAATTCTGCAGTATCCAATACTGAAATGCAGTGGAGATTAAACAATAAAAGCCATTACAAATGGTATGTGTAAATATTATGGTAGGTGAAAATACAGTCAACAAATTACCACTGGCATTACTGGTTTTCTGGAAAACCAGCATATGTCAACAAATTGATTTTAACTAATATACTTATAAACTATTATACTTAAAATCTGGGATCTAAAGGGGCTATAGTATTATCTGCCAGGTTTCTTTATGTGATTTTGCACTTGGTAATTGGAAGGTGGAATGGAGGGGTGGGTGTGTGTGTGTTTCAATACATACACGGCTAGGCTGTCAAACAACGTAAGATTTCAAACCCGAATTCGGTAAATAAAGTGTAAGTTGGAAATTATTAAGAGGGTCTTTAGTGTGCTGCACGTGAGGAAGCAGTATTTAACTTTATTTCATAGCAGATATTCTCGCATATAATCCACATCCTTTCAAGTTGTAGAATTAAAAACACTGCTGAATGGAAACAAGAACATGTATTATGTAAGGGAAATACTGTTCTCACTCTCTCTCTCTCAGTATTGCTTTTAAAAATGGAAAGGAACTGTAAAGGATCATTGGTCAGTTAAGCTCCTCTGGAGAGCTAGAGGGAGCTTCCGGCTTTTATTAGATATGCCATAGGTAGGAAGAAGGGAAAAAATATTCTGAATAAGAGAGGGCTGATTCCTGCCCTTTTTTTGTTCCAGAGCCAAAGATCTAGAAATTAGACTTTGAGGTGGCTTTATTCTGTGTTAAGTATCTGTGTATGTCAGTAGGATTTGTGGCTGACTACAGATCTTGTGAATTTCAAACAAAGCAGAAATGACCAACAGCAAAGCAATTACATCAAAACAAGTCCAAGTAAAACACTGGATTTTGTACAAAAACCAAATTTATTTTTCTTTCGTCTCAGAGATGGGCGTTTCTGGCAGTGTCCCTTTCCCTTTTGCACTTTGGACACTGTCACTAGAATGTGAAATCTTTTCATCGCTGAATGTTGTTTAATGCGAGTCCTGACTCTCAGTCTGCAGGTTTGCGCAGAACTTTTTATTTAGTGATTTAATTTGATTTAATGTCTACTGTTAGTATGTGTTAGGAAGAAAATGTACCTGTCTGGAAATACAAAAGTTTCCTCACAAAATACAAAACAAATAGAGTATATCTGTCATTTTGGAAATGTGTATCACTTCCTAATCTAGCCAGGAATTTGTACTTAATTTAGAAGAGTAGCATTTAACATGGCTTAATAAAAAGCATCTGTCTAAACCTTGTATTCTGTGTCAGTTTCATCCCACCTAAATTCTGACATATTTTTTCGAAAAATGCATTGATCATAATTGCTGCTTAGTATTTATATGGCAGCTTTTAGAAGTATTACTTTGGACAAACTTATTTACCTTTTCAGTAAATTATATAATCCAGTGAGATAAAGTACCAGATTTGTCTCCTTTATCTCTCACACAGTAGCTCTCATTATGTGCTGTGCTAGTAAAACCCTTTATTTGTTGATTATTAGAATCTTAGTACACTCAGGAGTTCTGATGTAATTTAATGTGGTTGTTCAAGGAGGTTCTCTCATTTAGAATCTTCCCATAATACTCTCACCACATATTTATAAATATGTCTATTTTATACTCCAGATAGATATGTAAATACTTTTTTTTTTTTTTTTTTTATTCCAGGTAAATCAAGGATTTTGGGAGAGAATTCTTTTCATCTGCAGCATTTATTTCAGTACTTCTCTCTTGAAATATTTTATGTCAAAAGAACTCACACAAATTCAAGTAACGATCAGATTTGCTTCTGATTTGTTACTTCAGAGAGCTATTTCTGTTTCTTTAAATTTTTTTAATATCCTACTGTGTACGTAAATCACATTTTTGTAAAAAACTATAAAAAGAGAAGTTTTAAAACCACGCTGGACATTGCAATTATTTTTTCATTATGAAAACCAGAATGTTCATAATGCTGATTTGTAAGTCACAAGCCAAGTGAAATCAAAGTGCCATAAGCTAACCACTAAAAAGTTTTTAAGTCACCATGGTCTGGTGCACTGTCTGGAAGTTCAGCTATGTTTTTGCAGAATATTGTAATTGGTTAGGTCTACGTTCTGCTGCATATAAAACTGTAGAAGCTAGGGGCCTGTTAGAAAATCTTCAGCTATCAGAAGTTTTAAAGGGTATGCAAAGTGTATCATTAACTGCTATCAGCTGTAAATGAAGCTGGGTGTATGTGCAACACCCGTCCTGCTGTCAGCTGGAATCACACTGAATTAGTGTTGCAACTTTATTATATTTGTCAAATATGTATTATTTTGGAACTTCTGGTTTGTGCTCTTAGTCAATGCTCTTTACTGTTGAATACAAAGATGTAACAGCAAACAAAAAACATTTTTCCCTTTTTGTGACCTGACATTTGCTGAAGTGCCCCATGCTGAAATTTCTTTTCAGTATCTTTTTTTTTCTTCCAAAGCCAGACATGTACCCAGACACAAAAGCCTCTGTGTATAGCAAGCTGTTTTAAATATTGTGACTCGACGATGTGCTGTCCTTTCTCGGCTTGAGCCAAGGATATCTGCTCAGTGTCTGTGGATTACCAAGTCCCTTCTTTATTGTACCTCTTGTCAGCTATTCCTATTCATTTAACCTTTCATTAGTGTCTGTGCAGCTTCACTGTCTGGAAAGGCAAGGAGAAACCTAAAGGCCTACTGTCACAGTTATTAGATTTCTCAGTTACATCCCAGCAACCATAAAGGAGTAAGAGTCAACGCTATTGTCATGCATGCTGCTATCCTGGGGTGCAACTCTTCTGTGCATGTCAAGGACATGTGCCACATGTTGATAATGCATCCCGGAGATAAACGCACAACATGGGGGATAAACCAAGGCTGGCACTAATGAGCTTTATGGGAGTTATTGCAAAGACAAACAGTTGTGAAGGAATTTCTCTTAAAAAAGTAGAGATGGATTTGCACTGTTGCCAAGGCTTGCTTGCAAGGTACTTGTCAATCATGTTAGTTTCATTTAAGCGCCATTTACAAAGAAAAAATATTTTCCATGACTTAGAAATGTGTTGCTTTTCACTTTTTAAGCTGCCAGTCTAAACTGTACCTTAAAATGTCCTCAGTGACAGGCTTTATGACTGTTTTTTTTATTTACTTGGTCTTGGATCAAAATCTGCCAATCTTTCAAATTACTTGAAAATAAAAAAATTGCAAATACTAATTGTGATGCATTTTGAAATATTCTACTTAGTAAAGCTCAAAAGTTCACTCTTGATTTTGTAAAAATACTGTCATGGTCTTTTCTTAGGCATAAATTTGGCTAAGAATATCTAGGGGCATCTAAATAGTTTATTCTACATTTGCTACCCAAAGAGCCAAAATTAATAGTAGTAACACAACTTCCTCATTCTACTGAGGCATGCTCTCCATTTAATTCAGTGCCATATTCACATACATTTTCATTCCAAAGTTTCTTGAAGCTCATCTTATCCTGTTGACCTAATGTAACTGAATTTGGAGCTCTCAGTTTATATAATATCAAAAAAATACATGCTTATTCCTCGCTTCTCTATATTTGACTTTTTAGACTTTCATAAGGAGATTTTGACGAAAAAAAACCCTATAGATTTATGGTTCAATTATAATTTTGATAATTCTTCTTTGTTCTATTAGCGTCTCATTAGGGTCGCATATTGCTCCTATTCACAGCAAGGTTGGACGTGAAAGTAAAGCCACTGAAACCAGTGGAGTTAAAGTTTTATGAAACTATTGAATAAAATCTAGTCACCTCCTTTGCACTTTTCATAGCATGCTGAGAGGATTTTGAAGATTATCAATGTAGTAGGCTACAGGAAAATTCTTTAAAACTTCCTTATTTCAGATAAACATTTTAGATTAACATCATCTGAAAGTATGAGAGGTCATAGTTTATTAATAGGAATTCTGTGATTTTTGATATTGAATAAGCAAAGCCTGACTGCACTTTTTGCTTTAATTCAGAACATAGAATCCAAAGTGACCAGAAGTATAATAGTTGATTGTAGGAACAAGTGCATCCAAAGAAAAATGTATTTCAGAGAAAATTCAGCAAAAGCAGTCTTTTGATTTTTCTTGTTCAAACACTGGAAACATTTGTAATGCTGATATTTAATTTCGCTCCCCTGAAATTAGAAGAGAAGCTTTTTTATTTTGTGATTTGAATTAGACAAATATTTAAATGAAAAAAAAAGCCTTCAGACATGATCTGGAACAAATATAAAAGTGCCCTTAGTTTAAAACATCCTTTCATTACTAGACTGATTTTAGCTTTGATGAGTCTAAAACTTACTACATGGTTTCCAAATCAAAGATGAAAGGGCCAGTTAGGAATCAAATAAATTTTCCTGTTGAAATGTAGCATTTGACATTTAGAGAGATGTGCTCAGCATGATGAACCACTTCTCTTTACTGTAACTAGCCTGGTGACTTTTTTGCAATAAAACTACTTTGAAATTGAATTCAGTTATAATAAATTTAAGGTAAATTAATTTGGAGCCCCTGATTAGTGCCATTTTTGAACTTAGGGAAATATTTTCCGAAAGTGCTTTTTAGCCCTTTATTGTTAAGACATTTAAAATTTCATTGCTAAGTAATTACTTTTGTACTTGTTTTGATAGACTCTTACTGGCCTAACTCTGTTGACTTTGTTGTGGCAGTGTGCCAATTTTATTAAAGAAGGCTTTTGTTGTTCATCTCACTGTGCAGTTGCAGGTATATTCCTAATACCAATCAAATGGGCATATACCCCATCTGTATGTTTGAAAAGTTATTATTATGGACAGTAATGTATAGTCTACAATACAGTTGACCAGATTTTTTTATACTGTTCTGATGCCAATTACAGGCTTCTAAAAGTCTACTGATAATACTTAACTCTCCAGAATGAGATTCTGTACAGAATCCTAGAGAGCATTTTGGAAAGTGTTTTGCTGTTCTGATAGAGATACTAAGAATAGAAAAAAATAGCAAATACTATGTAAGTAAAAGTGCAAACTTTCAACTTTTGTGCAAGGCTATGACTGTATTTTAGTTAGCAGCTGTATTTTGAGCCAGCTTTTGAAGATACCTTGTTTCTGATATCCCATGAAATATGCCTGATCAATTAAATAACACTACAAGCCAGTTGTCTAAGTGATTATATAGGCAATGTGGAGAGGCTGGGTAATTTATGCTTTTCAGTACACAAACTGGCGTTAAGATTTTCCTCTCACTTTGGTGGAAATACTAAAAAGCAATGTGTAAAATCATGTACATTATGTAACTAAAGCTTCTAAGTGAATTTAAGTCTAAGCTAATGTAATTCACATGGTAAGACAGAAAGAAAGTGAAGTAGGAAGAGGAAGCAGTAGCAGATAAGTGATGTATGATTTAAAGGTTTCTATTCCTTTACTTAAACTATGCTTATTTTTAAACTTTTGTCATTGGAATGTAAATTACAATCTTCTCTATTTCCTCTTATCTACATGTAACTCATACTAGTTTGTGTGTCAGTTTGTGTATCAGCTTTTATTTTATGTGTCAGCTGGTATATTTAAAGGATTTGTGATATCAGATGGTTCTTCATAAGCAAGAATTTCTTCAATTCCTGAGCAGACATTTTTGCAATGGTGGGGTCAGTATGACAGTAGCAGGGATGGGGATAATCTACTGGTTCTTTTTTATTTGGCTTGGGGTTCAGAAAATGGGAAGAAGCTGTTCACCATCTTGTGTAGATTGATGGACAACCTTTGTGAATACTCTAGTAATAGTCTTTTAAAAACAAGAGGTGAATAATAGGCTCTGTGATGCTGGTAACAGCAGGGAAGGAGGTGAGTGAGACTAATAGTATAATGCAGGAAGAACCTGACAGGCTTCTATCTCTAGTCACCCTAGCAGCAGGACAAGGGGCTTGCCTCTTTCCAACTGTGCAAAACTTTCCTGTCCTCTCATGTTACTTGTATGTGGAATTTCATGGTCCTTTTTCTGCTAAATGATTCGCAGGTGTGGGCAGTATGGTGGGATGAGTTTTGCATAATTTGTGAGTTCCATGCAGTATTTGCAAGCCTCTAGGCTCTACAGAGGATTTGTGAGTCTGTTAGATAAACCTGTGGAACACAAAGGCAGTTACTGTCTTCCCATTGTCAAACATGGAGGGTCAAAAAAAAAAAAAAATCACACTTCTCATGTAGCAGTTGCCACACTCATGAAGAATCTAATTACAGTAGATCAAACAGTTGCAAAAGAGAAACTCTCTGTGTAGAGGGGTCAGGAGAGCTAGTCTTGTTCTCACCTTTATAGAGTTAAGTCTCAAGGATGTGAGGGATACAACTATTCACTTTCAGACTTCAGTTTTACTCCATCAGTTTTTAGGATTGTTTTTGCTCTTGTTGTGATAAGTTTATAACAAAGGAACACAAATTTATCCCATAACAAGCAAAATCATAAAATCATAGAATAGTTTGGGTTGGAAGGGACCCTGAAGATTGTCTACTTCTAACCCCCCACCACCATGGGCAGGGACACCTTTCACTAGACCACATTGCTCAAAACCCCATCCACCCTGGCCATGAACACTTTCAGGGGTAGGACATTCACAGATTGCCTGGACAAGCTGTTCCAGTGCCTCACCACTCTCACAGTAAAGAATTTATCCTTGATACCTAATCTAAACCTATCCCTTTTCAGTTAGAAGCTGTTCCCCTGAACGACTCAGTCTTTCCTCATAGGAGAGATGCTCCATCCCTACAATGAACTTGTTAACCTTCCTCTGGATATGCTCCAACAGACCCATGTCCTTCCTGCTCTGGGCACACCAGAGCTGGATGCAGCAGTGCAGGTGGGGTCTCACCAGAGGCACCCCAAGTCACTTTCCTTGAGGTTGCTCTCTTTCCTTAATTCTCCAGCCTATGTTGGTACCAGGGCTTGCCCTGACCCAGGTGCAGCCCTTTGCTCTTGGCCTTGTTGAACCTCATGGCATTGCCATGGACCCGTTCCTCAAGCTTGTCCAGGACCCTCTGGATGGCATCTTGGCGTTCAGGTGTGTCAATCACACCACTCAGCTTGGGGTCATCTTCAAACTTGCTGATGATGCTCTTGATACCTCTGTGTGTGCCATTCATTGAAGGCATTGATTTAATGACTGAAGACATTAAATAACACTGATCCCAGTACAGTCTCTTGAGGGACACCACTTGACTCTGGTGTCCATTGGGATGCTGAGCCATTGACCACTATCCTCTGAATGCAATCATCCACCTTATCCACCAAACAGTCCATCCACCATATCTCTTCAATTTAGAGAAAAGGATATGGTGGGAAATAGTGTCGGAGGCCTTATGTGAAGTCCAGATAAATGACATCCATAGCCCTTCCCTTGTCCACTGAGTAGTCACTCATCATACAAGGCCACTTGGTTGGTCAGGCAAGATGGAGTAATACAGGCAGTCTCAAATCACCTCCCTGACCTCCCTTGTCAGGGAGGTCCTCCCTGTGCCTTAGCAGAGCTTCTGGGACGGATCTGTTCCATGATCTTCCCAGGCAGAGAAGGAAGATGACAGGTCAGGCATTGCCAGGGTCCTTTTTTCTGGCCTTTTAAACATGGGTTCAGTGATTCCCCCTTTCCAGTCGCCGGAGATGGACTGCCATGACTTTTCAAATATCGTGAATAGTGCCTTAGCAAACTACATCAGTCAGTTTCCTCGTGACTATGGGATATATCTCATCAGGTCCCATAGATTATGCATGATTATGTTCCTCAGATGGTGACAAAACCTGATCTTCTCTTACAGTGGGAAGCACTTTCCTCCCGCAGTCCCTGTTGTGAGATTCATTCACTCAAGAAGTGCAAGAAGAGAAGTGCCAGTGGAGGCTGAGGCAAAAAATTGCTGAGTACCTCAGCCTTCACCTCATCCATTGCTAGCAGTTTTCCAGCTTGTTTGTATATCCAGAGTAGGTATACCTTCTCTGACCTTCCCATTCTGGTTAACATACCTGTAAAAGCCTTTGCAATTCTTTGTGTGCTGTGCCAAGGTGAACAGTGCTTTCACCTTGGGCTTTTTCACCCTATCTCTACACAACAGGGAAGCACCCAAATGCTCTTCCCAGGGAGAAGACCTGCCCCTGCTTCACTGGCAGTGGATTTCCTTCCTACCCTTTAGTTTGACCAGGAGTTCCCCATTCTGCCATACCACTGCTTGTGTTCTTTGCCTGAATTCTTGTTCCTGGGCATTCCTAGGTCATATGCTCTATGGAAGACTTCATTAAAGATCTGCCAGCTCTGTTCTGCTTCCTTGTCCCTGAGGACAGTTTGCTAGAGGGTCCGTTAATGGGATTCATCCCAGCAAATTTCAGGAATAGCATCTTGGTCATAACTTTCCAGCATCGTGGTGGCTTCCAGCATCATGGTGGCTTCCAGCTCCTGCTGTTTGCTGCCCATACTGCATGCATTGGTGTAGAGGCACTTGAGCTGGATTGTTTGCCAAGTAACCTTCTTAGAGGAACATCCCTAAATTTCTTTGAGATATTTCCCTAGTGTCTCCCTGTTGGTTGTTACTGCCTTAGAAATTCCTGTCTCATCTCCTTAAGACTCCAAGTGTGTTCCGGTGTGTCTGGCACATTTCAGACTCATTGCCAGAGGGCCCTTAGTGGTACTAAATATGTATGTTTCTTTGTTTTACATGTTGAAGGAATAATTTTGATATGTTGTTTAAATTTAATTCAAGTTTATTTCAAAAAGCAGTTTAATACTTTGGTAGAAATGCAAGTTTATTTCAAAAAGCAGTTTAATACTTTGGTAGAAACAGACCAGTGGCTAATATAGAAAGATGACCTGCAGATGGAGTGGAAGGAAAAACTTTTAGTAATTCTGCTGCAACTTTCCTCTTTGTGTGTGTTTATGTATGTATCTATACATTATGGTAAATACATACATAGCGTTTCCTTGTAGAGTCAAGCAAGACATCCATAAAGTTAATCCATATAGACATTGCCATTATATCTCTTTTGGTGTCTTGTTGGTTGCTTAAATGAAGACATTTAGAAACTAGATACCTAATTGAACTTCTCAGAGCTCACTTATTCTGAAGTTAGTGCTAAAGGCCCTTCCAGGGACTGCTGCTTGAAAGCATGTTAATGATACATCTTTGACAATGTTCTTTTCTCTTTTCTTTTTCTTTTTTTTTCTTTTCTAATGCCAAGATAAGTACTACTTGTATAATCCTTGCCTAATTTATTTTAGAATTGATAGAATTTGGTGTTTCATCCCAGATTTAAGATCCCATGCCCACAGTCATTATAGAAATCTTCTTTGATTTATATAAATGTTTTGTCATAATGTAGTCTTTAGGGAAGAATTACACCCTTTCACTGAAAGAAAAGAAACCATTCAAAGGATTGAGTTTCTTTTTCTTAATTTGTCATATAGCCCATTTTGGTGCTTCAGGGCAATATTTTTTCTCTCTCCAGCTTATGAAGGGTGTTTCAGCTAAGTGTGCTCATGCCTTTAAAAATCATTTGGTGTGAGAACTTTTTAAGTTACAGGGTGGTTTATTTTTTTTTTTTTTTTCTATAATACACTATACCCCGTCTTTGAGCTTTCAATTTAAGTATTCTGTCATATACTGCCAAAAACTTTGTTCAGAGCTCTGTCTGTGTTGAAACATGTATGCTTGTCCCAGTGTCATAACTAATTATATACCTTATGCTTACTTCTAGTAATTGAAAAGTAGACCTACCGCAGGATAAGTTTTAGTATTAGATTGTATCTTGGGGACATGTTGCAGAAATCAAATTTCCACCAAGCAGCAACTTGTATTTGTAAACAGATATTACTATTTTAAGTGCATCATCTCATGTTTGTTTCTTGACATCTGTGTGTGTTTGTTTTAAACCTAGGGAGAAGGTGTTTTTGAACTGTACCTCTGCATGTGTAGTAATTATAACCTACTTCTTTTAATCACAGGATTCTGAAGTGCCTATCTTCAGATGAAGGCCTATGTTGCCATGCCGTCTTTCTGTGAATTTTGTTTGGTGGTTCTGAACTTCCAGAAAATGTGTCTGTATATAGTACTTTGATAAGTTCTGTTGGCCTACAATGCTGTTTTCAGCTCTTTACTTAAAGAAAGGAAAAAAAAGAAAAGGAGCTAGAGACCATCATTTTTATCAGTAGGAATGCATGGAATTTAGAGGAGAAAAGCAACATTTTTTCCATCTTTCCCTTTGCAGCATCTTTCACTTGTGTTTTGTGTGTATGTACACATATATGTGTCTTTGTGTACCTATAAATCTTCCTAGGTACATGCAGAAGGAAAGAAGGAGTCTTGTGTTATGTGTAGGGGTTTTTCGTGTGCTTAGAGCTAGGCTAACAAACAATGATTTATACACACACAGCATGTATAAAACATGTTCTTCTTGTCCATGCCTGCTGAATAAAGACACTGCCAGTTTTAAGTCTCATTGGGGTTTTTTTCCAGTTAAAGGTTTCTTAGATAATTCACTGGTTATGTAACCTTCCACCTATTAGTTCTGTGGCAGGAGAGCAGCATGATTTTGTCAAATAAGGTTGTTACTTTGTGGCATCTTTGAAATTAATGTGAATTAAATCACTTCCTTTGAAAGTTTTTGACAACAAAATGTTTGGTGTGTTTTTAAACATTTCCAGCGTCTCAGTGTTGTTAGTTTTATCTTCCACTTACCTCTCCACAACTGGCATTTTTTAGAAGGGCTCAGGGAAGGAAAAGACTGGGTCAGTCTGACCAGGGAAAGTATAATGCTGTCCTGCATTCCAGCTTTATATGTGTCACAACTGAGTTAATATGGCTTGCTAAGAAAGATTAGTGCACTGCAAGTAAGATCTTTCACTGATTTTTAACCTTCAGTTTTCTTTTTCAAATCTATGCAAAAATTTAGTTTCCTAATTTCTGCAGAAAAAAGGATTATTTGCCAGTATAAAAAAGCATACTTTTGTTGGGTTTTTTTTAATATTTATCTTATTTGAACTTAAATAATTATACTATTTTTCTTTTCTGTTTTTACAACTCTCCACTCACGTGTGAATTTGAAACACTTAATTTTGAAAATTAACCCAGCTATTCCAGTGATGTGAAAATTGGAGGTGTAGTTGTCTGAGAAACAAGTACATCTTACTCAGCCCCTGAGGAATAAAGGAGGCTGAGTATTCTTCTATATCCCAGCCCAAGGAATCCCATCTTCTATATCTGCCATTCATTCTTTTAATTGGTATGTCCTTTTTCCCTTTGCTTGCTGTAAAGGAAGAAGACAGTTTTGTCCCTGTCTTTGAGTCACTTTGGATGTGATTGTTCTAGCTTGCTTTCAGACAGACAAGGTATTTATGGTCTTCTCCCTAAAATTCTAACTTTTAAGTCTGTCTTTCCTCAACTAAATTTCTATCTCAAGGTTTCCAGAGCAGCAGCAGTAAAGTACTGACATGAGAGTTTTCACTTCTGGTCACAGAAATCTTGTCAATGAGGACAACACTACAAGCAGTAGTGGTTACAGAGGGCCATGGAGCTATTGGTCTGGACGCCCAGATGCATTCTATGTTGCTTCGATTCATTCAGTGTTTGAGAGGCCTGTCTCTCTAGGACTAAAATTCATAGTGCAAGTTCCAGATTTCCTAAAACTGAATGACCGTTGCCTGAAAGTGATTCCTGCTTGCCCAAGAGAGAGGTTTACAAGTCCTGACAATGAATATATTTCTAGGTTTCTACATAGAAAAGCAGGATGAAAGAATGAAAAATTGAGTACCAGTATTGGCAGACTAAATATCATTTGACAATAACAGAAACCTTTATATCTGTAAATTAACTGGTAGTTGACAGGAACATAAAACTATTAAAATCTCTAAAACAAGCAGAGATATGCTGCCGGGGGAAAAAACCCTGCTTTTCTTTCATGTAAAATAACATATGGCAAGGGAAGAAATTTTGGCCTGTAGTTGCTATTGTCTGTAATATGTAGTTGAACATGAATACCAGAAGTGTTTTGTCACTGTTCATGAGACAGACCATTATCACTGTTAGATTATTCAAATATTTAAATTATAAATCCAAAGAGTTGGTAATATCCATTATTGCAATAAAGAAAAATTTTCATTTCTTTTTGCTTCTTCAAAGATAATTAATAAGATAATTGTAATTTCTAATACAGTGCCTCTTCTTGGGGAGAATAAGGCAAGGTCCTTTATGGAAAGGAGAACTTAGTTTAATTTGCACAAATGTGGTTTGATTTTGAGGTAAACATGGAATGTCAAAATGGATTCAGGTAGAAGAACTGGAATTGGCTTTTGAATTGTGGTCCTATTCCTTGTCTTAGTTCTGGAGTTAAGAGCCTAGAAGAACCAAAGCAGCTCTTGCAGCACTGGTCTTATGATTATGGCACAAACAAAAATACAGATGTGTTTTACTAGAAGTTATTCAGTCTGCTGCTGGTTTCTCTCTCTTATCCATTGTCTCAGTTTTAAGTTTCTGAACATAATATACACAGAGGAAACTTCTATGTGTCAGTATCTGTTTTGAAACATTTTATCTTGTAGTGCTTTACATTTTGTTCCCCTCAATGATGCAATTTTTAAAGCAAGTTTATTAGTTTTTAAAATGCTTTATAACACATGCAAAAAAAAGTAGAGAAACATTGAAACATTCTGACATCTTACGAGTCATTGTGTATTTACCTTGTATAAATATGAGAGCATATAGTATCTGCTTCTAATGCACATGAAAAAAACCTGGATGGAAAGATTCAAAGACCTGTGTGTATGGCAGTGCTGTTGTCTTTTGCTAGTATGCAGTGTATTATTGAGTTGTGCCTCTTGGGAAGAGAACGTTTTTAAGTTCCACAAGTCTGAATGAATTTTGTTGTACAAAAATCTCTAAAACCAAAATCCCATCAAACCGGACCCCCAGCATCTGGTTTTCATCTGCTCTGATTGTATCAAGAGGAAACAATCCCATGTAGATGAAGGGTTGTATTCACCGTGAGTTAGGTCCCTAGTGTGATTGCAAAGGTTGAAAGAACCACTATCCAGAACTTGTCTGACACAGTAACTGAAAGTAATTTTTTTTTTTTTTTTTTTTTTGTTTGTTTTGTTTTGTTTTGTTTTGTTTTCTGGTATCACAGGTATATTACCCTCATTTTTCAAGAGCTTTGTTGAAGCTAAAAGGATATATTTTTGTCCAGAATCATACACAGGGAGCTTATTTTGTGTATTATTCCATGAATGTCAGTATCATATCAGTAATCTCTCAAGAGGTGAGGATGGGTCTTATCTTCTCCATTAATACTTATTCCCTTTCCCTGTTGTATTTCTCTGGGGAATGGTTTTTCCCCCCAGGTCCCCTGGAGCCTGTGACTATATGGTCTGACCCTTGCTTCTCTTCTTGACCTCATTGGCTGGGGTCCAGCTATCCTTTTCCTGTGGAATAGACTACATAATGCCCTGTTCTTCCTTGTTCGCTCTCTCCCTCTGGATTCCTTTGAGAATAAATGCCTTGGTATAATCTGGGGAAGAGCCTCTTTTGATATCTTTTGTCTTGTCCCTGGTATATTCTCTCCAAAGCCTCTCAAGAACTGAACTAGCCAAAGACCCCTGGGAGGCCGGCAGAGAGAAATATATCATTTCCCATTCCCAAAAACACCTGCCAGGCATGTGATGCTGAAGTAAAAATTCATTTGTTAAAAGACTCAGAAGCATAATTGGTGCTGTGTGAACTGGAAAGTAAGGATTCCAGAAACACAATAGATGGTGAAATGAAGCCCTTCCCTGTGCAAAATGAAGTCCGTGCCTAATTTGAAGATAACAAAACATCTGGGTCCATGAGAGATCAGACTTATTCTGAAGATATGCAGAGGACTACAATATGTCTTGTTCATATTTAATATTTTGGAGTGCCTGAACTCCAGCTGCATTCCCTCTGATAAATGATCTGTGAGAGAGAGATGAGAAAACTTCAGGTGTCAATAAGCAAAAGGCAGCAGGAACAAACCAAATTAGTGACATGGAACATCTAATGGATTTATTTTAAATGAAGAAGTGCTTTCCTGAAGCCTTGATATTTATATCAGTGGGAAATGAACCATAGTAAATTCAACAGGTGTAGGCAGGAGCAAATGTCTTCACTGGTTTGAGTTGAAGAATAGAATTGAAGTCAGAGTAAATTAAAATAAAACCAGTCCAACAACTAAAGAGTCCCTAAATCAACATAAAATACTCTAAAGGAGAATATTGTGGCAGATTTTGTGTCAGTGCATTAATAAAAATACAATATTTTCTCTGGATTTTCAGCAGAGATTGATATTAGTTCTTAGAACTTTACCAAGCCATACATGTGCATGTTGCTTTTTAGAACCTGCATAGTCTTCTTGTGTTTTATGAGTCTCTGTTTTCAGCAATGCCTGATCTGGACATTCCCACTTTTTCTTGGGAGATGTCAGTCAGGTTAGTATTACCTTTTGAATTGTATTCCATGTGAAAAAAGTAGCATACAGATTTAAAAGACGCAACTAGCTTCCCAGTTGGCCTAATTGAGGTTGCAAGAATGTAGACTTTTACTAGCTATGACTGTGGTTTCCGTACAAGAAAATGTTTCCTTCACCAGATGGAGCCTTAGTTTAGTACATTTAGATCTGCTATGCCCCTCAGCATGCTCAAATCTTTCTTCTGAACTCTTAATTAAAATAGGGGTTTATTTGAAATGTAATTTTTCTTACTTCATTGTCCTAACTCAACTTTGAATCAATTAATCTTTATGATTTTTTTTTAATAGTAAATGCATGTTTGCCAAAACTGAAGAGGAGAAAAAAAGTAGGTTATCTGCAGAATGTCTGCACAAAGCAACTGAAATTCTTTCCAACATTCTATATGTTATCTGAAAGCCACTTTCAGTTAGGTGAAATCCTTGGGAAAATTGTTTTTGCCTACTAAGCTCAGTTTTGTTATGAAGATGCTAGTGAGGTTGTCAGAACATGCTCAAGTGTAACATAAAATACATTAGCAGTACGGAGCTGGAAGTCTGGATTTAAAGTTACTCTGAAACTTTCATTCATACTAATCCTATTTCACTAATAGAGATACTTTTCCACTGCCTGTTAAAGGTAGAAATTATTGCCAATAATGATTGTGCAGGATTTGAGAAGTGCTTGGTCAGAACAATGCAACCTAGATAGATGGGTTCTGTGAATTGTTTAGGAAGGGCTGTATAACCCAATTGCAAAATGAATGAGACCTCCTCACACTTTCCTTGTCCTTTGTTCAGTCCATGAGATGGTTATTACATTTGTTGATTTGATGAGTTAGCATTGGTTAAGGGCCAAACTCCCACCCAGCTGCTTGATTGCTTCTTCATTCCTGACTTCCCTACTCCCTACAAGAAGTGCAGGAGGATGGGAGATGGGAGGTTTATCGTTGGTCCATAACAGGTCTCCTCTGCCTACCTTCTTCCTCAAGTCTTACCTTGTTCCAGCATGGATGCTTTCCTGTGCTGCAGACCTTCAGGAAAAATCATCTCCAATCTGGCATCTTCATGGGCCAGTTCCTTCCAGGATTATCCACCTGTTCTGGGGCCCTCCACAGGCTGTAGTGTTCCAGCATGGTCCCCTTGAGCTGCAGGGGGATCTGGCCTGTGGGGCACCACTTGTACCACCTTCTCTGACCTTGGAGTTTGCTCTGTTTTTTCTTAGTCTTTTCTCCTTTCCACTCTCCCTGTTCAGTGTGGTGCCCTCTCTTAAGAATATTTTCCCTGAGGTGCCACCATCTTGGCTGAGGGGCTTAGCTGTGTTCTGCAGTAGGTCCATTGGACAGGGCAGCCCTTGAACTCCTCCTCACAGAGCCAAGCCCTGCAACCTGCCCATTGCCACCACCTTCACAGCTACATCAGCACAGCTGAGTAAGGCATCATGACAGCTCAGTAAGGCAATATGAGATAATTTTAATTTTTTTTTATTTTGCATGATGCTTACTTTTAGCATTGAGGATTTATTAACTATTACTGTTTTGTGGTGATGTGTAATGAGTTGAGGATTTTTTTGCTTAACTTCTGAGTCGTTTTTCCACTTTTGCGATTTATAGATTGGCTACCCACACCAGGAGACTAAATTTGTC
>NC_139800.1:33009771-33024771 GCF_965231275.1 Zosterops lateralis | reverse complement strand
TGCCCACATGTTAATTTGAGTTGCTCTCTGCAGTCAGTTAACCAAGGGAATCTGCATGGAAGTATGCCATAGTACACAGAATTACTACTATGAGGCTGTAACTTCAGTCTGCTTTTTTTACTAGCATTAGACTACCACCAGCAGAACTGAACCCTGGTCTTGGATTTCATTCCCATGTTGCAGCAGTTCCATTAAGACAACAGAAAGTAGCAAGCAGCTTAATAGCATCAAGCAGATAGTGTAATTGTGTTGTACAGATGGCTTGCATGTAACATCTAAATAAATAGTGGGTTCAGAATGGTAGTGATAAAGCCAACCAAGATGGTTTTCACAGTTGTGAAATGTTTGTGTAAAGAACGACCATTTTTGTTTTTGTTCAAGTCTGACAGCTGATGATGCTTTTAAAATGTTCTGGTCACTTAGAGTGGAGCTATACAACTTCAGTTTGCCTGCTTTAAAAGGCAGATCATATCCATCATTGAAATTGCAAGTCTCAGGGTTATGAGAGAAGACTGGGGATAGGAGATGAGCGCTGTTCAGTCCAGTTTACATTTGTCACTAGTGACTAGCTTTTAAAAAATGTATTAGCTGTGCATGGTGGTAAGTAAGTTCCAGCTGCAGGGGATTATTGCTCTGAGTGGGTCGGGGAGCTTGGAATGCATTCAGTTCCATCAGGGGATTTGTGTCCCTCGTCATTAGCCTTAACATTACTAAAGCACTAGAGATTAAGAACAGACCAGTGTCACCTGCTCCGAACTTTAGAAAACTCTCCAGAACTATTGTAAACAAAGCAAAATAAAAGTGAGTTAAAAGCAAAACACAAACAAGCCAACAAGCCACCTAAATAGTTCTCGCCCTTTAAGGAAGGGAGTATAGGCCATGACATTGTGGAGAAGGAAGAATCTCGTGTATAAATCTAATACTGAGTGAAAGATTATGCATGACATGTAGCAAATATCCAGATTTTGAGAAAAAAAAAAGGTATCTGATGATGAATTCTTCTCCCTACTTACTTAATGTGTCATAGTACTAATTTACACCACAAACACCTCCACAAATACCTTCCTGTTAATGAACATTTTTGTGGGGAGTTTCAAAATCAAAATGTGCTGCAATTTTAAGGAAGTATTTCTGAGGTCTTTACTCTCACAGGTTAGGAGTGAAGAGTTTTACTGTGTTTTTTCAGGATACATTTTTTTTTTCCTCAAGAATAAGGCAAGTGAGCCACACAGGGCTTTACTTTTTTCAGGGATTTTGAAATTCATCTTACATGCCAGCAAGCAGTTTAGTGGCAGGAAGTCTTTCCTAGTAGTGCAGTCATGAACTAGTAAACTAGAAGCATCTGTAAAAATTTAGAGGGAGTATCAGCTTTCTCAAAGCTCCAGCCCAAGACTAATGAGGTGCAAATGATAGCGCTGCATAACCCTTCTCCACCCCAATTGTGGAATGAGATATTGCAACAGAAAGAAGTAAAGAAATAAGACAAAGATTTCAAAACTTACACTGCCCTGAAAAAAATACTCGGTTTTCAGGAGATTTGCTGAGGTGGGCCAACCTGCATATTTTGCTAGCAAGAAATTCATACCTTCTTCCTCAACCGCAGACATATTTCCGTGGCACTGAATACTGACAGATGGAGATTGTGAGCAGTAATTGTTTTTTTTTCTGCATGTACGTGAAATTTTACCTCTTGATGTGATTGTTCTTATTAACAGTTGCTCTACTAAGAAACTAAGTTCTCCTAATTTGCATCTTTGATAGATCCTTTTCTCTGCTTGCTCCGCAGAAAGAGAGGAAGGGGGTAGAAATGCCATTTGTTTGAAGGATCACATCTGGGGTGTGATCCGCTGTATCTTGACACCAGATGGCAGGTTTAGGCTGACAACTAAAACCCGGGTTAGCCTCGTCAAATGGCATCTTAATCTTTTACTTTCTCTGACCATGCACAAGAGGAGCTACTACAAAATCGTAGCAATTATTTGGACTCCGACTAAGAAGTCTTCCTTTGAGTTTATTAAATTTCTTGCTTCTCGTCTCTGCAGTGTTTATAGGAAAGATTGCTTCTCCTTGGCAACACCTAAAACATTATTGCACGGCTCATACATTGTTCCAAGTATGTGTTGTGGGGGCAGAGGTGTGGTGCCTTTAAGTGGCTGATTCTTGTCATAACAGGTATGGCATTAGCCCTGCTGAGTAGTGACTAGAAGTGACAGCATTGCGTTTGAGGTGCCTGGAGGGCACTCAGTCATCACTCCTACACAGCAATATGCCTTTGAAAGCACTGAATACAGTTGCTTGCCAGTGTGGAGTGTGCTCAGTAAAACCTGAGGAGACAGAAGTTTGATTCTTGTGTTCTTTTGTTCACCAGATTTCCAGAAGAAAGTCCTAGAAAATCAAGGGAAGATCGGGGCTGTACCCTGCTCGCCTTCCTTCTGCATGAGTGTGTGCACATAAGTAGGCTTCACCTCCGCCCCCCTGCCCCGCCCCTTCAGCCGGGCGCTGCAGTGCATATCTTTCAACTCCAGGCCACCCAGGACCTAAAATGTTCATCCAGTTTCCCATCTCTCTCGTCTCCGCAGCTTCTGCATGTTCCCAAATTTACTTTCACCTACTGTGTACAACAGTATTCTTTACTGGTCCATGTAGCTGTGCTTTGTATTTCTTTGTCAAAAAACTGCCATAAAGCTTATAAAACTGAAAACAGAAAAATGAGGATTAAGATGTTACAGAATTGAAATGCCCTTGCTTATGAAGTTTCTTACTGAATACTATGGGCTTCTAAAGTGTTTTACATGAAATACAGAAGTATAGAGAATTCATATTCCTGTTCAGTAAAAATCTAACAGCAGAGATCAGTATGAAAATACAATGGAATACCATATTTTATCAGGAAGTTACATGTAACAGTATTACATTTTTTATCAAGCATGAGATTTTTATTACATTTTTTTTAACCTCTATTTTTGTAATGTCTCTCAGTTACATCAAACAGCCTCTAAACTAGCCTTGGGCACTTTTCTTGTAAAGTTCTTAATGGATTGCTTTTTTAAAGATTTGAATTTAAATAATTTTAGAAGGTCATTGCTGCATATATGGTTTATGGGCATGCTACTGCAATTTGACAATATTTGATATTATATTTATATTATATTTACATTTGTTTGTTATTAATGATTTATTTCCAATATCAAAATGCTAAAGGAGGGATGGGAGAAAAAAATGCCTGTTCACTAATATTAAGAGAAAATCTTCTACACTTACCTTTTACAAGTGGTTTTAAAAATATTAATTAATCTGTAAATTGCAGGTTTGGAAGAGCAGGCTGGACTGATTGTGGGAAATTTGCATCTGTGAAAAACATGTGTCTCTCTCACTATGAGTTCCAACTGGAGTGCCTCAGTACAGACTCCTAAGCTGACTTTGGCAATGTTAAACACACTTTTTTGGTAGAAGAAAAATGTTTAATGTTTACTTTAGCGT
This sequence comes from Zosterops lateralis, assembly GCF_965231275.1. Taxonomy (NCBI): domain Eukaryota; kingdom Metazoa; phylum Chordata; class Aves; order Passeriformes; family Zosteropidae; genus Zosterops; species Zosterops lateralis. The sequence goes on along the minus strand of NC_139800.1, from coordinate 33,021,291 downwards.
TGGAAACAGTGGACATGTTCTTCACTAGTAAGCATAATTCTTTTATGTTTCCTCAATTTTTTTCCTCCTTCTTGAAATGCTATTTGAAGTAAAGGGGAGAGACTTCTTTCATTTATGTTTATATATACCAATAGGAGCTTTCATTGCTATCAGTCTCCTGTGCATTGATTCTGATATGATGGGCCTAGTCTGCAGAATCATCTTGTGTTAAATTGGCTCAGTGTGCTATACTTCAGATGAAGTAACTTCTGTAAAACTCAGATTTAAATCTGGGGTTTAGCTCTGTAGTTCTGCAGGTTTATTTTTTACTGTGGGTTTCATTTAGGCCTTTTTCAGAGCAATGAGGAAATATGTGAATCATTTTTTTCAGAAGTACTAACTTGTATACTTTAGAAAGAAAATTAACGAGAAAATTCTTACCTGAGGAAAAATTCCTCTGTAATTTATCAGAAAATCTGAAGAGACTACCTCTATTGCATACCAGGATATATCCTGTCCAGAGATGCTCTTGAGGATTGAAGGTAGTTCAGGATTGGGCACCAAGTTTGTCTGACTTTAAATGCTTAGATAAACAGACACTGGTAGAAACAGGCCAGGGCTTAACATGCTGGGTACTGTAAGATATAGAGGAGTCACAGTGGTGCTGAAAAATTTTTATTCTAGCAAAATTTGAATAGTTTTGGTGATCTCTTGACATTAAGTACATCCCACCTTCACAGTGGTATAACATGAGAAATGTTGACTTACTCACTAAAACCATGAAACAATAGAATTAAATAACTTGGGGATTTTAAGAACTGTATCTAATTTTGAGAAAATATAATTCCCTTTTATGGTATAATTCATTTGTCTTTCAGTAAATGCTGACCAAAATAATCTTTAATCCATTTTGTTAAACGATATCCAGCTATGATAGTATCCTTTTAATATATGTTCTAGACACATTTATATTCTCTCTACTCATTTTCTTCTACATCAGTAACTTTGTATGCTTTCATGGCTTCACTTTTGACTCTTTACTTCAATACTGACAATTAAGGAGACTTGTGGTTTATTCTGGAAATAAAGCCAATGCTGTTGTGTGAATTGTATGGCGAGTAAGGAGAAGGCACTAGTCTGCACTTCAGAAAGTTGTATATAATTTCTCTGAAGGCTAATCATGTCTCTGTGATATGTTTTCACTCTGCTGAGCTCAGAGTACACTCACTGCCTTTCCCTTTATACTTTAATGCAAATTAAATAATGTAAAACATAAAAACTGTGTTCTTAGATAACTCTAGAAAAGAGTTAATCAAAATCAACAACTGCTAAAAGCAATTCTTAACTGTAGTGCCTAACTATAGTTCAGGCATACAGTGCAAATGTGTTCTGCCTAAGTTAGCCAGAACAATGTCTCCAGCTAGTGATTAGGCTCAACTCCAACTTTCACCTCAGGCAAAATTTATACAGTTATACTACTGTTTGTCAAGTAATTAAAGGCAAAAGAAGTATTAATCAGAAATTTTTGGGGAGGTTGGTTTTTTTTTCTTTTTTAAAATTACATGTAAATGAGTAAATAGTCCAATTGAACGAGAAAAGAAGGTGTCAAAGGCTTACGTAGGAGGCTTTGGGGCCTGAGATTTCCATATAGATTCATGGATGCTAAGCCACGTCTGTCCGTCAGGCACATCTATGGAGCTCTGTTGAAGCTGTGGTTATCTCCTGTGTGTACAAGGGAAAGTGGAATCACGGGAGTGCTGAACAGATGGAGAAGGAACAGGAACCAGAGCCTGTCACATATCAATATCTGTATGGAGGACTGACTGGGAACTTGTAGTGCTGAGTGGCTGAGGAGCAACCCTCTTTTGTCCTATCTTCTGTGGGAGAAGGACTAGTTTCACAGTGTCTGCCTGGTTGAGATGATCTTCTCTTGTAGCTAGGGGATATGCAGCAGAGCTACAACCAACTGTTAGTGTATCTTCAACTCTTTCAATATGTGCTTAAATGCCAAATCAAATTATTATTTGTTACATTTTCAGTCTCACCTAGCTTTGGATTTAGATGGTTGAAAGGATATTACATATATTATATTATGATTTCTGAGGAAGTTTTGGTTTACAAATATAATTTACGAGTGTTGTTGAATGATTAGTGATTCATAGAACCACAGATAGAGAGCCCAATGAATATCAGAATATAAGCAATGGCTGCCTGTGTATGTGATGGACACTGGGCTCTGTAGCATAATAATGCAATAATTAGTTGACTAATGTAAGTTGTTTGTATCCCAGCTCTATTCCCCTTGCACCCTTTAACATCGTGGTGTATAATATGCAGACTTTACCTACATCATTACCATTAAAAAAATTTAAAATCTAAGATACACTAAGATTTACACTAATTTAAGATTTACTACTCCTTTACTTTTCACTGCCTATTAGTTTAGCAGTGGCGTAGGTGAAACGACAGCTTTGAGCCAGCTTGTTTTCTGTGGTTTATATTGTGGCAGCTTCTCATTCTTTAAATTTGTTTATAATGCATTCTTATCTGACATTCTTACCTATAATACAGCTTCTTACCAGACTGTCAGCTGAGTATTGGAAAGTGCAGAACTGCTCAGCTGCTCACAGAAGTTACTGTAGAAATGTACTGATAGAAATTAGATAGATTAGATTAGATTAGATAGATTAGATTAGCACATGTATGTTAATGCACATTTCTCTGTGGGCTATGGACCCTATGTTAATATACTAATATCCCCATCATGGATTTAAGAGGCCTTCTTCCCTTTATTGTACTAATAAGATATTTATGGGTAGGGACCTGTGCATCACAATACACAGTTTTCTTTTGCCTCTGGAGACACAACTTTGAAACCTCTGAAGTCAAAATGAAAACAGACTTCCAGTTATTATCCAAGTCGTGCTTTGTGCCATTCTGTGAGAGGAGTTGGCCATCCAGTTCTGGCGGTCTTTATTCATGAGAAGTCTAAGAACAAAACCAAGATTGATGAGCCTGTGGAGATAGTAATATAGCTGACTGTCATGTACTTTTGATAAAATAATTTCTTTGTTTATGGTCCTTTCACCAACATGGGAACAAAAGTTGAGTAGTAGTATTATAGGGACTCTGAGGGATAATTGGTCCTTCTGTATAAATAAACTCTGATGTGTATTTGTAGTTTTCTGTCTGGTATTTATCTATAGATGTACATTCAGGTTGTGGTTCAATGTAAATATCCTGCTGTGCTGAGCTGTAGAATGTTCTCTGATTCTGCAGTACCTGTAATGCATGCATGCATGCTGTGCCTGTCTGCATCTGTACAGGCCAGTACATCTCACACCTTGTTTTTTTCCAATTCCACATGGCTGAGCAAAAAAAAGTTGTGCTCTTATAACTAGATCAGCTTTGTCTGTTTTTTAAGGTGTTATCGTACTTCTTCTTCTTTAGAATTCCTGTTTATTTTCTCTGAGGTGTCCCATCTCCAGGACAGTCATTGTGATAGTGATTTCTCTTCAGTGAAAGAGCTCATCCATCACTAATTGCCCTGTCCTTTACTGCTCACTTGCAGAAAAATCAAGGTGCACAGGATTAAGAGGACTCACCTTAACCAATACCTTCTGAGGAAAATAACCAGATGTCCATTTCATCTGCACAGTCTGGAGGAATTGCAGAGGTCTTTGGCCTCAAATTTGACAAGAAGTAATCTCACCAAAACTCAGTTTGTATCATACAGCTATCCAGTGCCTGGTCCTAAGAATCTGGCATGAGAAAAAATTTCAAAACATGAAGTTTTTGCACTTAGTCAAGTATTCCTGACATACCTCACATTCTTCTAGAATCTGCCATTCAGCTGTCAAAAAATTAGTTTCTCGTTCAGATCCAAGCTCATTTTGTCAGCTTTCTTTTGTTTTCCAAGCAGATTATACACAGTACGATATCCTCAGAAAGAGGCAATGTAGCCATTAGCACTGCTCATCAGAATGACTTTCCATGAAATTACACTATTGAGTCTCCAAACTGACTTTTGCAAACAATGCTGGAAAAATGTTTAGTGCCTTGTCCTATTTTCTGTTTTCTTTCTTGTCATATCTTTGTGACTATGCTGTCAGATATTCTTCAGACCTTCTTAATCAGTGTATAGGAGTGTGATACAGTACCTCATACTTTTCACTGTCTTGTTCCTCTCTTAGTCACTCTCAGACTCATCAAAAAAGGATTCTGAAGTGAATTGTTAAGAGAATGATGTGGCTACCTAAACTGATTTATATTCGGAAATATGGAGGAAAAAGACTGGAGGAATATTTTTTCACAGCAGCTATTTCTGAGAAACAGAAAAACGTAGGAGATCCATCAGTCCTGGACCTAAGAGGACTGAAATCCAGATTTAACATTCAGGCTGATGACACTGTTGTTGCTCCAGTAAGGTTTTTAATCTGGGTGGTTCTTTCTGCTTGCTTGTTCTTTTTGGTAGACCTCTGCCACTTGTAACCACTTCCTACTGTGACTTTGTCATGAAGATCCTGAGAACATTAAAAAAAAGTGAATTGTCTTCAGGCCATGTCTGTAAGACTGGCTCATAAAACAGATGGTGCGACTTACTGAAAGCTGCACTAGAATTCTCTCTTGCCAAAAGTTATACTGTTGATTTTATTAGCTCTGACAAAGCTAACAAGGTGACTCAGATTACTGCTATTCTCTTGAAATGGAATGTGGCCATATTTGGCTGTAGGACATCCTGCACTTACACGCAATCTAATACAACACTGCATGTTCATTTAATGCAGATGTCATTTGAACACTCTATAATCTGAGTGCCTCATTTGATGGACGTGTTGGTGACTATCATGCAGCATAATGGTTCCCTCTTTAAATAGCAAAATATAGGGAAAGGTTTCTTTCCTTCATCATTGCTTTCCACATTGAAAAAGCTTGATCTCTATTAGATTTGCCTTTTCACTGGATATCACAGAACCAGTGGCTTGATTTATATTTCAGGTCAGAGCTAGGAGACACTGAGACTACAGCTTACACAGTAGGGTCATAATGAACAGATGACAGAAAACATTACCTCCATGCAGTGAAATCCACTCCTTTTGGTGGGGAAATGTGGTCTATGAGACAAGTTTTTCCCAAGAACATTTAAGTCACTCTTATCTGTCTGGAGACTATAACTGTTTGCCAAATGGACTTATTTTAAGAAGCAGCAGATCATAAATGGGAGAAGAAGGATGATGGCCTCCGTGTTGCTTTCCAGGACATAAGATATCCTGAGGTCTGCTTCTTTCCTTCAGATGTCAACAAGAAGTGCCAGTACTTCTACTCCAGTATTCTTATGTTCCTGATCTTGTGAAGAGAGAGATTTAAATACAGCTTCCCTGACTCATATTTTACTAACAATCCTCCCCAAGGTGAGGCAAGAAACAACACGATTGATCCTTCTGGCTCCAGTTTGGCTGAGGCAGTTCTGACTTCAGCACCCTACCTTTGTTCCTACACTGTTTTACAGTGAATTTTCACAGATTTTACACCCGAACCTCACATCCTTCCACATCATACTATGAACACCATGTCACTTCCAGTGACACTTGCTTATCCTTAGTGATATTTTCAGCAACAGCAAAAGGAACAAGAGTAGCAGAACTAGCCACATGAACCATGTATTTTATGTTAACTACTGTGAAGGTGGTATCTCTCTCTATGTCTTAGTTACCCATATTATTTGGACTGTTTTTTGTTCATACAAGGTTTTGACCTAAAATCATCTTAAGTGCATGTACAGCAATTTCCATTGTACATCCATGGGTGTTAGGCATTTTTTTTTTTTTTTTTTTTTTTTTTTTTTTTTTTTTTTTTTTTTTTTTTTTTTTCAATACCACAGTTACTTGACTGATTAGGATCTACTTTTAGTGACATGCACTGTTTCCCAGTGGGTCTGGCATGTTTCTGGATACTTTTTCATGATTGCTACTCTTCTGGTAGTTTATAATATAACTAAAGTGATGGGAGATTAGGACCCTAATATTTGTCCACCTCCTCCCTCCCCCTTCCAATCTTTTACTTCAGACATGTCTGTGTTAACTGTTATTTTAGCCTTGGGTCAACCACTCTTGTTTGCCTGTTTATGTTGATTATATCCCATCCTAAGATTTAAAGAAGTGCTATCTTTTGCTCCACTCACTAAACATTGCAGAAGCAATATGATATAATGATTTCTTGGGGATTGCCATCTTTATTTTACTATATAATTCATGCATATTTGGTTGTGGATGCTTTGTAGAGGTAGGTTTTTTAAAGAGGAAGACTAATGTAACTCTTTTCTTTGAGATGTGTGTTTAATCTGTCTGTACAGGTTCATGGGATGATTCTGCTTCCTTGTAATTGGGCTCATGTGAGTGGAGGATGTCACCTGGCCAGCAAGGGTCAGCTGCCTTTCCTTCTAGGAGAGCAAATGTAAACTGAGATGACTTATAGTAACTTGATCAATAGTAACAGTCGACATCACAACCTTTTTCAAGACAAAATGCATGTTTCTTAGCTTAGAAAAATAGTTCCTCTTCACACACTTCAAGTGCTACTATGATAAGGCAATATATGCCCCCTGTTATACTATCATTTCTGAGTTTATTAGCCTCAGAAATCGAGGATTCTTTCTGATATTCCAAGAGAAAAGTGATAGGAATACGAACTCTGACTGCAGACGCCTTCTCAAAGAATACCCAACTTTAAATTACTTTCTTCTCTATGAGAGTCTTACTGTAGCTCTTTATACAGTAGTGTGAAAGCAAGGAAAAGTATGGAATTATAAGAATTTGTAAAGAATTTGGTACATACACTGCATTTATTTTTACTTTCCCTTTTCTTACTGTTAATCCAGCTACCGTTAGTATTTATGCATAGCACAAAATTCTAAGAGTTTTTTTGACTGTGCAAAGCAGTACAACAGTTTTAACATTCTTATTGAAGTCACTCTACTGAAATCAATGGGAGTTAGTTACTGAAGCCATTCAAATCAGAATTGAATAAATAATTTTTCTTGAAGTAGTTGACTCTTATTTTTCTTTCAAGGAAATTGATGTACCTGTATTTGTTTATGTATCATATATGTTACATATGGATACATATGTTTATGTATCATATATGTTACATGTCCACACATGCAGTGGACACATGATACATTTTGGTTTTCTTTGACTCCTGACTGTATTCTGAATAGCATCATCCTTCTGAATGCCTTAGGACTTAAAGTTAATAGGCAGTGAGAAGGCACTAGTGTGTCCCTAGGGATCTATGTGGTTTACATTGGTAATTCACTGTAGGAATACAAATTATATGATGCTGTGTGACCTGCAACTTTCTTTTGGGTGTGGTGCTTGACAGATTGTTAAATTTCATGTTGGAAGTCTTTTAGCAGGCTTCTTTCCACAATATCCTTTACAAAGTTTGTTTGTCATTTGACTGAAGTGTTGTCATCATCCCTGCCTGGGATTTCCTTTATTCTCTTTCCTTGGTGGGGACAGAGAAAGACACATGGAAGACAAGTTATATGAATTCATGATTAAATTCATGTCTTTCTTTTCATACTTTTAGTTTCTCAGGCATAAGCTGTGAATGTTGATGTTCATGTTCGGTGATTAGAAATCTTGAGTTACTTACTGTATCAGGGAAAGGAGTTTTGTGACTACTTTAAAATCCTTTTTTTCTTAAAAAGTGTTTTTCTTTTTATTAGAACAGTATGATAAATAAAATGCATGGGTCCTGCCCTCCTGTAGGAGGACTACTAGAGGTAGTACATGAAACAAGAACTAGAGTAGAAACAGGTGGGATCAGAAAACACGGTGTGCAGTCTCCATCGATCCATGTCACCAAACATTCTTGTTCCTATCGCACACTGCATAATCAGAATGGACAACACAAACCAAATCCTTTTTAGTCCATGGGGGTTACAGTGTCCTAGATGGAGTGCCAAGTGTCATTTTATGAGTACAGGTTGCTGTGCTAAGGATATACATCCATGTGTTATACAGAAGTGACCTAGTAAGTTTGCAAAAAGTCAAAGAAGGAATGATGATGCATTTATAAATCTTGTTTATTTTTCTTAAAAAAAAAAAAAGGTATACATATCATACATGTATAAGGTATCTAAGAGTGTGTGAACTGAGCATTGTGCAACTTTAATTTCTTTATGTACAGGCACTTAAAGTAGCAAATACTTGGCTTATCTGTAGCATCTTTTTCATCAGGTATGTCAGCCTTGCAGCATGTCTGTGCATAGTTAAATATTGTTACTTGAGCTTTACATATGGATGAAAAAACAAAATGGAAAAAAAAAATTAGTTTTTTTTTTTTTTAAATTAATTTATTTACCTAGTATCCCATAACACATCACTTGTTTGAAGACTAAGTGTACATCTTCATACTCAGTTGCTTTTCCTAACCACTGGACATACATCCTCCCTTACCAACTTTTACATGTCAAAGCATAGTTAAGCAAGTATGCTAGTATCGATTTCTCCCCAGAAAGTAATAGTTTCTATAATTATTAATAATCTATTACATTCTGCACTGCTTCTTACCCAAAGGATACCTTGTAATTAGAAAAATACAATTTCTGTATGTGCACATGGTATGTCAGAAACAGGAGTAATTCCTGGAGGGCAATACAGAAAGCAAATTAACAGCATAAAGTAACAGATTGCATGAAGTAAGACCTTGAAGAGCAGTCTGGGGAATGGAGAACTGTCCAATTGTCTAGAAACTGCCATGTAAATTCAGTGTGCTAAGTTTATATGAACTGTTATTTTGGCTGGAGTGTAGGAGTCAATACCCACATTTCATGAAAAAAATTGTCACCAAAATGGATGTGTGTTTTATTAAAGGTACTTTTCTACTCTAATCTCAAAGCACCTTGCAAAAGAAAAAGTGCACCAGGAGTTGTGAGTGAAGGCTCAGAAAATGTCTGTGTCCCTTTGATGGTGGTGCAATAATTCACTAGTAATTTGATACTCACTGTGGTTTCTTTCTGTTTAAAATGCTTTTTATTTTTTCATTTCTTTCATATAAAGCAGTTTTCTTCAGGATCGGGGGAGTAAGGGAGAATACATTGTGCGCATGATGACTGCTCTCTGTTATGATGGTCATCTTTACTAACCAGTTTGGAGTAGACAGTACCACACATTACCTTACTTCAGAGTATGAATTCTGTAATACCAGTCAGCCATTATGAGGACTCTGCGTGTATTAATGTCTCTCCATTAATATTTAGTTGCTATGTTAGTCTCTGTTATTAGTTATTAATGAATGACAAGACATGAAACCAGGCAAACCAATAAGATTTACTCAAGTTGGTCCCATTTTTCCAGTTTTAATCAGTGCTTTAATTTGTCGAAGAATACTATTGTTTATTCTGCTCACACTGAAAGTGAGGTGGAGTCTGAACTTCATCATAGTTTCAGCATAACGCAGGTTTTCAAATGAATTCTTCTGTTTTTAAACTGTTTAAATCCTTGAGTATACTGTATGCAGATATATTGAGGTGACTACTACAAGCATCTCTCAGATACTTGGACAGCAGTGTTCCGTTTTTGTTCCTAGACACTGCTCTACATCTGGAATTTCTCAGAGTCCACTAGACTAGTTTACTATAAATCCCCAAATTGTTTCTAAAGTGTATTTCAAAAATAGATGTATGATGAGTTAGTAGCTTCTATGTCAGAATGATCTACCTGATTTTTAGAAGTTGTAGTTGTAGAAATATGATAATCTATCTCTAGAATGGTGTAGCCTGTGCCATGACCAGTGTTATCTGCTGAAATGTCCTAACTGTCCCAGGATTGTACTGCTAGGGGTGGGAGGTGGGATCTTCTTGTAACAAATTAGAATTTTTCTTGGGCTTGAGCTAGAATGACTTTTATGGCTGGTAAAAAAGATAAAATCGAAACAAAAACAAATTCAGTGACATTGATCTGCTGATAATCTATCCTCTACTTTCTTCAGTTCATCTGTTCCCTGTATGCCTGCTGTTGTCAGTGTTGCCTCATTGCAAAGGTTAATCTTTGTACTTAGTACCTGGGTTTAATCTGCATGGATGTGTCTATTGAAGCACACTTGGATTCAGTGAAGAAAATACTCTGCTTAGTGTATCAGTAACATGCCTGCAAAGTGGGTGAGTTAAAGTACATAAAGTTAAAACATAAAACCTAAACTTCTCTTTGCATTAAATGGGAAAATCTTAAAGCATTCCAAAACTGGTTTTCATGAAATCTGAAGATGGTCAAAATTATTTACACCTATAATTTCCTATATTTAAAAAGATTGCTAGGACTGTTAATTCATGTTGTTACTCTTTGTGGAAATTATTTACGCCTAGTTTATCTGAGCTTTTTACATTAAAAATTATGTTTTCAAAGCAGCACAATAATTTACAAAATCTCTTGTATTTTAAAATATTACTAGGACTGTTAATTCATGTTGTTACTCTTTGTATGTACTCGTATGGTTGGCATGTGCTTAGAAAAATCAGATAAATTCTCTGTACTGCTTCACCTTGTGCTTAAAAGCAATGGAATGTGTGAGTCTTACATGAAATACAAATACTGTAAATAGATGTAATTTGTAAAGTCGTGACAAATCTGAATTGATGTTTGCCAGAACTTTAGCACATCGTATCTACAGGAAGTGTGTCTTTACAAGTATTTTGGAAAGCCTGATGCTTTGGAATTGGTATATAATTTTTAGTTGTGCACATGTTAATAGAAGGTCTGTATAATGCAGACACTGTGAATGAAACATATTTGACAGTCTTTCCAAAAGCAGCAGCCACTGGTAGATCTGCAGTAAACCATCCAAAACAATCTGTCACTAAAAACAGCAGTAGGCCACTACATAACAACCACAAGAATTAATTTAACAATCGCAGTGGTTACAGCCTTGTATATTCAGCATTGCACATCCCTGCACCTCACTGTTTAATTTAACTTGACCTCCACAAGTTTTAATAATTCCATCTAGGTATTTAAGTTGGTATGAAGATCTCTCATCTAGATTTCTCACTTTTATTACCCTAGTTATAGTAGTTGGCAAATAGTATTACCCACATATACTGCAAAAGTACTGAAAACATGCCTGTAGGTAAGAAATTCCAATAACTCTCCAGTATGGGAAAGATTAATCTCAGGCATTAATTACTGTGCAAAATGAAATTCTCGTGTTATATAATCTATTAGTCTTGGCAGCAGTAGATTTAGAATTTTTTTAAAGAAAAAGAGGAATCTGCAAAGAAAAAAAGGCTAAAATCTCAATTGTATCAACATACACTCAAAAATTCTGTAACACAGGAGAAGTGAGGAAATAGTAGATCATATCTTTTGCCAGAAAATTTGGTGTCTTGGCAAGGAAAAAAAAATCAAAATGGAAAATTCACATTATAGACTACTACCTTTCAGGCTTCCTGTGGCAGTCACAAGTGTCTTTTGATACTGTATAATTGGAACATTTTTCAAAACTCCAAAAGTAGCAATGTTAGTTTCAGTGTAAAGCAAC
>NC_139800.1:32982271-33004771 GCF_965231275.1 Zosterops lateralis | reverse complement strand
GTTACCTCCTACAGCTATAGAAAACAACACAAACACCTTCTCATGTTGTTCATGCTGGTCAGTGTAACAAGGTCTGTTTGATTAGGTGCCTCTGTTACTGCCATCTACAAACAAAGAAAATAGACAGCCTCCTTAAGCAAGGTGAGAAATTGAGATCAAATTAGCTTGCCTTCTTAAGACTGTTGCTTGGCCAATCAAGCTGTAATTTTCTTCCTTAAAGTAGTTACTTCAAGCTATGATAAAAACAGTTAATCTGGTGGGGCTCAGAAATGCAGTTTAGAGGTGAAAGACGCCATGTAACCACAAATGCTACTTTGTTCATGAGTAACTAATGTATCTTTCTACTGTGTACCATGTGTAGTAACTTACTAGGAATGCAGGCTAGCACTGTAATTCTGAACTATTAGATCAGGTATTGGAAGCAATGCAGCTTCTGTGCTACAATGCATCATCTGTGTCCAGCTGCTTAATCCTCATGTAAGAGGACTCATTAGTCTAGGAAAACTGCTGTACAAAAGCAAGTGCAATCATTTAAAGAGTGAAGTGAGTTTCACTGAGAGCTTGCTTGGGTGTTTCTCCAAAACTAGCTGTGAAAGATAGGCAAGCACTGGATTAGAAGGAAAAATCTGGTGCCCTGATTCACTAACTTATTTGACTAACTTATTCGCTAACTTATCTGTTCTTGAATTCGCTCAGCATTCACAGGTTTTCCTGAGTCTGTCTAAAGCTGAGTGCTTCTCTTACTGTATATCAAGCACCTGTTTCTTCCTAGTGGTTTTACTCTCTGAAAGGAGTGTTGAAATGTTGAGATAAATATGGTTTTCCCTCTGTAATCAGTTAAGAGTGATCAGCAATGTAAAAATACAAATGTGATCATTCACTTTTTAGAATCTTCATAGAATCAAAAGAATAGGATGAGCAGAATCTTCAGATAATTTGGCGGTAGTGAAAGTAACAAGTGAAAATCTCTGGAGTTTTTCTGCTGTTACTGAAGGGACCTAATGATGCACATATGCATCTCATGCCTCTTTTCTCTTCTACATGATAACCTCCACATAAGCAAGGTATGCTGGGAGAGGAGGGAATGATTGGTTTCATTCTTCTGACCCTTCGGTTGTTTATTTATTGTTCTATGCAATGGTTTATATCTATTGCTTCCGCGATGTGTAGTGAAAATTTAGGCAGGGAAAATTCTTAGCATATGCTTCAGGTAAGAGTTTGAAAGAACAAACAGTGCTTGTTTTAAAAAAAGCAAAAAGGTAGATTGGTTTCTAGATTGTGAAAGAAAATGAAACCTGAGTTCTTTAATCTTATGATGTTGTTGACCTCTGTGCAAATTATAGTGGTGTGAAGCCTGGTCCATTGGATACATGCATGCTGACATAATGAAACTAGCTCACAGGGCATTGAAGACCAAATACCTTCTAACTTCCTAGTTTGGCCAATTGATGCAGTTAGAGTGATTCCCCTCCCCATGGAGTAGTGGGCAGTCCTCAGTGGTTCTGCTTAGGAGAGAGATGCTGGAGTGATTTACACCTCAATAATGCCTCCAAAATGCAGGAAAGGACTGAACAGGGAAGATATGTATTGGGGTTTGTGGGTCTGTGTAATGCATCTTCTGCAAACTTCACTACGGTGGTGGCTGCAGTTGCCACCTGGCAAGTGCAAATTAGTTCCTATAGACCTTAAACCAGAAGCACACTATCATTAAAAGAGAGTCAGAGATAGTAGGTCAGAGAAATTACTGAAGGCTTTCCCAACACTGTATTATACATCTAAAGTGGCAATTAAACACATGAATGCAATAGAGAGGTTAATTGAAAAATACATGGAAGATTATAATGATATGATTAACAAGGAAGCTATGGAGTCCTGAAGTGTGAGCAAATACAGACCTGGCTTTGAAATCACCTTCACCTGATCAGGTCATTTCTAACACTGTTTTTTCACGGTTTTTTACATGGTCTTGTTTTTGTGGAACATCTTTTGACACATCCAAAATACAATTCACAAAATACAATTTTCTTCTGCAACTTCTGCAAAATTTACCATACTGTCATAGAATCATTTCACTTTTTACACTTTACATTTCACTTTATGTAAAACACTATTTCACTAACAACATATTTAAGCACATGATGAAAAAAAAGACAATTTTAACTTGTTAAACTATTTCATTTATATGGTACAGTGGGTGCTTGTGGAGAGGTCACAAGACGTGTAAAATCATTATGCCATGGGAAATAAAGTTCCACTGGCAAATTTTACTAGCAAAGTTTTAAAACTATGTTCACCCATCAGTAGACAGCACAGGAATGCTGTTTCTATTTACAAGATTCTTTCATGTGTCTATCTGATCTGCAGAGAAATCACCATGCCTTTAACGCTATTATGACTCAGTATTAACAGTTATAGTTGAGCGTTTGCAACACCAGTGAATTCCAGGTGATGATATATGGAAGATAACGCTTTCTGCTTTTCAGTTTAGTGGACAATGACTAAGATGCCTCTTAGTTTTTATAAGGTTTAGTACATGAGATTGAAGGTACAATCTGGTAGTCTTGTAATAAGATAGGGTTTTTCTTTTTATTTAAAACCTAGCTGTTAAACAAGTATTCATGTAATTACAATTTTTTTTGAAACTGTGATGCTTGAAAAGGGGAGGACTTTAAATTGAGATTAACACATGTGTTTTTGTGTGACTTGAGTCACTTACATATCAGATATGGGTTCAGACTTAGTTGTATGTGTGAATGAATCCATATTTAAAAGATTGTATCATAGTTATAAGTTATTCTCTGTAGCTTCTATTGAGTACTGATAAATACACAGCAAACCTAGCATTCTCTGAAGTTAGGTTGCCATAATTGTTGACTGAAATATAAATTTCTGGTCACTTTCCTGATTTCAGATACTTGATACTGGTCAGTTCTTCTAAAATCTAGTAATGGAAAAGTTTTGCAGTAACCTTCAATTCAGCCTCCCATTTCTAGGTGATTGATCCTTGAGAAAACAATGAAGTTATTAGACAGTGAAATAGCAAATTGACTTCAGTCAATTTTCAGTCTTACATAGTGACTTTTCAGTCACTATATAAGAAAAGCATATCTCTTTCTGAAGGGAAACTGGACGCTGGGATCTGAGGCAGTATAGGTCTAAGGCAGACAGCAATGCAAAAGGCTCTAAGACTTAGGCCAAAATTTGTGATCTGCATATGATGCTTCAAGAAGGTAACGTGACAAACTTAGGACAATCCTGAATGTTCCTGTGTTTAATGTTATAAATCTGCATCCTACTCTTCTGATTTGCGTTTTTTTTTTCCCCCCAAGTATGTCTTTCCATATCTCTGAATCATAGAGGTAGGTAGTGGTTTTCATTTTGCTTCAGTCTGAAAATAATCAAAGAAAGTAATCAGCTTTACGAAAGATAGTCTAGTTTTTGTGTGCTAATTAGCTATAGAGAAATGGTAGGCACTGACTCTGCTGGCAGATGGTGGCCATTTTGCACAGGGAGTAGCATGAAAGCTGACTCCTTTTCTCACGACTAGCAAAAAATCATATCTGAGTACATGTAGGTGTGATAAAATAATTTGGTAGGGTTCTTATAAATGTAATTATAAATGAATCTCTGTTTCTTTTCTCCAGTGGAATGAGCTAGTATTTGAGGAGGAACAGGGTGGATATACTAAGCTGAAGTCTTCTTCCTTCTTATGTTGTCTCTATTCTATTTTCTTGTTCTCTCTCCCACATCATTCTAACTGAGTCTTTGGAGTGTTCTTCCAGCTTGCATACTACTTATCCCTTGTATTGTGAAGGCATATTTTCATGAAAAGACATAGGAAAATCAGTGCTCATAGCAAAGGTTGTGGGTTTGTGTGTGTTCACATACATATGTACTTATTTAATAAATAACCAAGTTTTACATGTGAGTAATGCTGATTTAGATTAAAAGTCTGTGATGAAATATCTGCAACATCTCTTTTATTTTTAAATGTTGCCTGCCAAATGGTGAATGATAACTGCTTCATAGTCTATATTTTTATCACTGCCTGAACAACTGCTATAATCCACAGGGTCATTATGATGGAGAAATTAAGGGTAATATAAACTACGTTGCCTCTTACTGTAAAAACAAATTAGGTTGATATCTAAGTCTAAGTTAATTAATCTTTAAGTTGTTTACAGATTGTTACACTAAATATGATTTTTTTGGTCTTCCCTGGTGTTATGATCCTGGTTTTACTTGTCACTAATGGAAAATTGTGTGTAACTTGATTTTTGTTCTGGATATACATGAAAATCGTGTTTTCGCATTGAATGTTGGAAAACTGAAACTATAAAGCAGTGCACAGCAATGCAATAATATTTCTGTTGCTAACTTTTTGGTTTTTGACATGGTTTTCTCATTTGTTACTTTGTATAAGAGGGATTCTCTGTGGAAGAGTAGGATGAAATATTCTGGAGCTCTCATTACTTTTAATTCTTGAAAGTCCTCTACCTAACTAAAATTGTATTTGCTTACAACACTCCACAAATACAGGGAGTATGTCTTAAAGATAACAATATGTTATAACTGGCAATCCACAACCTTGCTAAGTGACAAGTTTGACAATATTTTATATTCTTAGTGACATTTCTAGTTTTTTCTTTTTTGGTAGACAGACGTTGTGGGCAAAAAGAAAAATCAGTCTCAGTTTGTGAAATTTTACTTAGTTTATTGTCAATTATCATAAAGTCCTAGAATGATTTTATGATGCTTGTATTCCCAATTGTCTGTTCTGGATATTAAGTTCTGCACCTTTATGACTGTTCTGAGAGCGAAGGTGGGGAGAAGAAGTGCACAGTTTGTTTTCAGAAACTGCACTTGCTCCCCTGCATCCTTCTCATGGACTGTGTTGTCTGCAGCACAGACAGACAGAGGGAGAGAGCTCTCCTTTGCTTTTTAGATAGTTTTTTGCTAGCTGAGGCAGAGAACTTCCCCAGACTGTGGCTTTTCTTTTTCTTGGAATTGTTCAAGCCTGCTCTGGACTGAAAACCCAGAAAACATTGGGAGCTCACACTTGTGACCCACTGGGGCCCAGGATGTGGCATTTTCCAGAACAGGAAGGAATGATAGCCTGAGCAGGCCAAGCTACACCCCATGAAAAAAACTTTCTGAATTTGCTATCTCTTCAGAACAGTGAGAGGTTTTATTGTTTTGTTTTGTGTAGAGGTGTCTGTCTCTGCCTCGGCCAGCCCTGACACCTCAACAGTGAAGGGCACGGCTCGGTAGCAGGATGAACCTCACCGACCCTGTGAGTTCTTGTCTTGCTTGAAGGAGTGAAGCAACAACGGCAGGAAAAAAGAGGAGGCTGCTCTGGGTTAACTGCTGGCTTTATTCATCAGGGTTTCTGCCCCAGCAGAAGCAGCAGGGGGAAAAGTGAGGGAAAAAAAGCAGGAAACCCCCCGAATGCAACACCTGTTATTGGGGGGAGGAACTCAGAGATGGGTTTAACTGGGGACAAATCAGGGGCCAAGGGGGCATGGCTCTCTAAGTAAATGACATACATTGTAACAAATCAATAACTCGAGTGGGGAGACAGCTGAAGTCTTGTCCAATCACTTGGGGTTTTTCCTGGAACTTTCAAGACTTTTGGGAGAGACCCCAACGTGACAGACAAGACCCAGGGGCTGGATAATTTCTGACTGACATATAACTGGGGTTGGGGTGAAACTAATGAGGGTGGAACATGGGTGGCATGGGGCAAACCATTATAACTTACAAAAGTGAACTTAATGCAAGGAACAAATACATATATAAAACTGATAAAACCAAAACCACACCACTACAGTTTTGTTTTGGTTTGGTTTTTTTAATGCTTGTGAACACTTTACTTGTTGAATAAACAGGTTTTTCCTACTTTTCTCCAAGGAAATCTTTTTCTGAACCAGCTGGGGGAGGGGCTGCTTGAATTTGCTTTCTAGAGGGATCTCTTTGGATATTTCCTCCCAAATTTGCCCTAAACCAGGACACATAAACTTTTAATTATTGAGACTGATACTAAAAATAAGCACAAAATTTTAAAGAAACAATTAGATAAGCATGCCTCAGTTTCCTTCTGCTCCCCTCTAGGTGGTCCCCAGCCTCCTCACTATACACCACATTCAGTCTCTGGAGCAATGCAATGGCCAAATGGGAGGCTGGGTTTATTTTGTAATGGTTTCTTTGCTTCAACTCTTTCTTGCTTCTTAAATGGCTGCTCAGGCTGAAATCCTCTCACAGTGCAGTGGATAAATGCCAGAAGGACAGTAAAAGTCAGTCTGCACTCAAACACACTGCATTATGGAGAAACATTCTTCTGTATCTTACTCTTCATCTCTGAATGAAAGGCCGTGGTCACTAAGACTGCATAAACATCTTGCATATATTCTTATTTTCTATGTTCTTTTAAGAAAGAATAATAATGGAATATATTTTTAATTTGTCTCTTATCTTCTTCAAAATTACCCAATTTTGAATTTCCCCCTTTTTTCTTTGTAAAAACTTGTCTGTTTCTTTTCCTCTCTGTAACTTTCATGTTCTCTTTTTTGTTTTCAATAGAATTTGATACATACCAAACATAAACCAGTTGTTTTAAAAATAGTTAAATGTTTTTCCTCCTCTCAGAAGATGTTATTTACTCAGTTTTTTGAATATGGAGATTATTCCTTCCTTTCACCTGAAATCTCAGGGAAACAAAGGAGCATTTTCATTTGTCTTCTTCACTCAATCACCTAAATTGAGGTTTATCAGAATATTTGGTACTGAAGCCACTGAAAAGTAACATTAGCAATTGAACTGTACTGTGCTCTCATCTGTGCCCATCCTCTCACTGTGTTCTCCTTTGTTGTTATCTGTGTTTCCATGTCTTCCACTGTTCTATATCCATTTCCTCTTACCTCCATTGTCAGCATTACTTTCTTTCATTATTATTGCTCTTGCCCTTGGATCCTCCCTGGGCTTCTTTGGAGCTTAGTGTCACTTTGCAAACCCCTCCAGTGGGCTATTGACTGCTTCTCTTGTCTTAGTGAAATGGCAAAATGTGGTGCTTCCAAGTAAGCATGGCAGCCTTCTGATGGTGCCAACTTGAAGATACCTGTTGGGACTGGCAAAGTGAACAGAGCTTTGTATAATCACCTACCTCCACTTCATTTTAAGGAGTGGAAACCGGGATGTGGAATACCTTTTTTTTTCACAGAACTTCCCTAGAGATGTAATTACAGCCTTCTGGTGGGATTCATAGAAAATTTCTGAACAACTTTCACATGAACAAATCATGAATTGCTGTTTGGACAGATGTGTCCTGAATAACTTCCTGTGTCTTTCAATATATTGAGTTTTATGTCAAATGTCTTTTCTAATTATTCTGAATATTTTGTCACTGCATCTTCATTAAAGTACTTTTGAAATGGAAATTGAGTTGATTTGGAGAACACACTGTCATCAATCAAAAAAATTAGTATTGGTATTTTAATACTAAAGTAATTCTAGACATCTAAAATATGGCTAAATTGGCTTCAGTGTGTGTACTGTGGAACCTCAGTGGTCACTTTTTCTTTAGAAAAATGGCAGCAATGATATGTACTTTCCCTTTTCAGAAGGATGTTTTGCTGACTTTGCCATCTGAACATAGAAGTTATCCTTTCCTACTGGCTGATCAACCTATCAGTATTATTTTTAAAAGCTACAAAATTTTGTACACATGTACTCCTTTAAGTCTATTCCTGTATTACTTTACTTTTCCTTTTAGAAGCCAGACTAAATTTCCTTATTGAGGCATTTCTCATAAACATGCTTTGGTATGAAATAGTCATGTCTTTTTTACATGTAATACCTTGTATCCAGATATCCCTTTTAACTGCAGATGAAACTGAAATTGTATCTTTTACTAAAAGCTGATCATTATCGGCTACTTGTTGACTGATCTGTGTCTGATTAAGGTGAAACGCCAAATAAGAGACAGAGGGAGTGATGAGCTCCCAGTACATACTGCACCAGATTATTCCAGTATTAAACTGTATGTTAATTTACATTTGTCCATACTACCTTGTAGTGAGCTGTAAAAACAGCATTTTGCTATTTAATTGATCTGGGCGGCAAGTATGTTTCCTAATATTTTCTTCACAGTTCCTGGAGAGAATTGTGTTTGTGAAGGAAGTGTTTAATCCTGCCATCAACCTTGCATCATCCTGTATCTAAGCATCTGTTTTATACTTTAATGTGTTCTTTTTATCCTTTACTGTCTTCTTTCTTTTTATGTATTTGTAGAAAGCCTTATTATTCTTCACTATATTGCTTGCTGTCCCCTCTGAATCTCTGCTTTTCTCCTGTGTAATTTTCTTTTTTCATTCCATCTAGCTCCCAACATATATTTTTCCTTTAAATCATTTCTTCTTGATGGTTTTAGTTGCATCTACACTTCATTTTTCATCAATATTTCTTCCATTGCCTCTTTACTTTTGCCATTTAGTCATCTTGGGATTTTTGTCCCCTTAAAAAGGATGCTGTTCCATTAGACATTTGTTATAGACATCTTTGACTATAATAGACAATAGACATCTTTGAAACAAATCAATTCTTTTTCTGTGTGGTTTTTCTTTAAAGTTAATTCTTGACTTTGTTCACCTACTATTTCTTTTGTCCTTAGAAACCTGTGATTTAAAAATTTCTCACTGGTTTGTTACCCTTTACGTTCTTCTTCACTAGAATTATGATGTAAGAACTGAATGTATTCTGTAGAGTTGTGTTTTCTTCCTTAATGTGTGGGGCATCAGATTGCAAGAGCAATCCTGTCATCTGAGTGTTCATTGCAAATATGGGAGGAGTGGAGGCTCACAGAGACTTGTCAGCCTTCTGATACTTGGTCTGTCCTGGACCATTATGGCCTTTAGTGTGATGTGATGACATACTAGTTTATGCTGGCCTCTGGCCATCCATGACAACACTTACATTTCCTGAACCATCCCTCCCATGCTTGAGGCTTTGAAAAGAAAGGCACTGTGGTGCCATGAGCTGATTCTGTGATAGTTGTGGAAATTCTTTTTTATGCCGAGGGAATTTCCAGTGATCCAGTTAAACTGCTTTTATATCTTTTAACCTGGACTGATGGTTACTTAGTTTAGAATTGATTTTTGTATACATTTTCTATGCTGCCTGCTGTACTGGGACTGTGACTGAGGACTTTCAATGATACAGTAATATAAATGGAAATGGGAACATGACAAGACATGAGACTTGGGCAAACAATTTTTGTATGACATTTTTCATATGGGTTTGTTAATGGGAAACTCAGGAGAAAATTGTCACCTTAATGGCATGATAATAAAACTAAGCTTCTATGGTTTTTTAAAGCCTCCTATGTGAATTAAACTCATTCTTGATGTTTCTCTACTAAAATCAATAAAGTTGGTGTATTACCAGCTTTTTCAGAAAAGTAAAAATACTACTGTAGGGGAAAGTGTGAGGTATTCTTTTTTTCTTCAATGAGACACAATGCTTTCCTCTGGAAACATTATCTTAATATTTAGAATGTTTATAGTGGAACATAAATTGCACTACCATAAATGTTTTTGTGTATATCTGTACCTAAATGTGTGTTTAATGTTATATTATGGTGTATCCAACAAAGTGATTTACTGTGGGGACCTGAAAAAGCAATTGCAAATGTAAGGCTCTGTTCACATGTAATATGCTAGGTGTTATGTCCATAATCCACTATACTACAATACTTACAGATCAATGAAAAAAGTTATACTGTATAGTGTATCTCCTCTTTCATTGTATAGAGCAATAGCAAATTTGGTCTACACTACTTGAAGAAAGTGTTAAGTGATACAATATTTTGTGCAACCAGTACTGATTGTATCTTCAAAGACCTGAACTTTGTCACTACAGTGATGTCTTTGTGCCTAGCAGATTGTGATCTCTTTAAAGCTTCATAGGGAAGTCAGTGTATGGCTAATTCCTCTCAAAAATACGGATCTTACCGTAAATCTTACTTCTTGTCTAGGAGCAGTATGAAGCATCTAGTAGATATCTCATCTTTTGAAAGACAGGTCAGCAAAAATTCGATTTAAACTACGTGTGTGTTTTGATAGAGATAGGAGGTTCAATGAAAGTGACACTTTCTGATTTAAGGAAGGCTCTGACTGTTCAGTGAAAAGGATACATCATATGTCAGGATTGAAAGATCTGGATAAATTACTGTGTTTTACTAGCCATACAGGAGTAGATGGGCCTTTTTAGTCAGTAATTGGTATTATTCTTCCTGCATCATAATATTTGAATTTGATGTTGCTTTTGGGGGACACTAAAGGCAAATTATACTCACAATTTTTGCCTGAGATCCTGTGATACCATGTTCTCTGTTCAGATATTTCACATGCCTCTGTGGACCTTTTTTGTTCCTTGATGAGCCATGCTCAAGAAAAGTGAGTACTACTTGTGAAGAATTTCTGGGTTTTGATATCATTGTTACCATGGTATCATTGTTAGCCCAGTAGGACAACTCATCCAAAGAGGCAGTGAAGACATTTGGGGCTTAAACTTTGTATTGTGTGAAAAGGGTCTTCTCAGTTATGCATTACAGGAATGAAAGATATACATTAGCAAGCCAACCCCTTCCATGCCAGTTGCCCAGGTCTTAAGAGATTTCTTCTGGAAAAGAAGAAGACATAGACATAGATAGATTTCACCTTCACCAATATGTAGGTGAAAGTATTATAAGCTTTCTCATTCTGTTTATAAATCCTCATGAACCTCTAAAAGCCATTCTTTGAAGACTTATTGAACAATCACTGACAGGTTGAGATTGGAAGGGACCTCTGAAGGTCTTTTTGCCCAATGCCTCTTCTAAGAGCAGCACTAACATAGAGCTGCAGGTTGCCCAGGACTGTTCATGAAAATGACATTGATTTGCTACATGGAGGCAAATCTCCCATTCTAAAGTAATTTTATTCAGATACTGAGCATCACTGTCATTCAGCTAAAAGATTTTAAAAATCAGAAAAGAAGTCCTAGCTGGCATATGGTTCTATGAAAGAAAAACCAAAATATTTTACAAGGTTTAAGCCAGCTCTGCACCCCATGATCTAAGAGTTGTTAAAAGGACTGAAATAACTGTTTGCAACTAAGAAGGTTAACTTTCCAGCTACTTTAGAATTCTTACAATTCTTCATAGTGATGAACCTTCAGCCCTTTATAATAGTGCAACTCTCTGTCATGGTATTCCATGTGGAGATAGCCTCACAACTGATGGATATCTTTCAGTAGCAAGTTTTCTTCAAACTAGGAATCTCTCTTAATGATATGGTAGTTGCTCTGGTTCAACAAGTTTCACAGCATTGCTTTTCAAATCCGTTACTACTTTCTATCTGTCAAGATCTATTTTCGTCTTGCCATCACTTCCTAAGGACTGCTTTCTGAGGAAGGCAACTATCAATGCAAGAACCTTTCTTTTGTTACTATGATGATAAAATGTTTCCTTGAAAGTGTGATTTTTTTTTCCATTTCATTTTCAAATTTTCTTTTTTCAGGTTTCCTCCCTACACATGAAGGTATTCCATACTGTATAAAACCATGATCCTGTAGCATAACCTAGCTTTTTAAAATAGTGATTGAGTTGCTTAGTGATAGTGAGTCTGTGCCTAAAATTTATTTTGATTACTGAAGTGTGAAATAGGAGTAGTGATCTATTTTACTTAAGTTAATAATATATGTTATTATAGAAGAAGGTATTTCTGATTGACTTCCCATTCCTAGAGCAAGCATCATCATGGAATGAACTGAATCATTCAAGAACAGTTTTTCTGCAACTGCTGTCTTTGAATTTTTATTCCCAAATAGCTGAATATGTAGGCAAGCTCTCAGTTAAAAAATCAGTCTTCATGCTATTATCCATTCTCCTAAAGTGTTTATGTGTCTGGGGGACATAATGTATATGGGTAGGTAGCTGAGATGGTGAAGTATGTAAGACATCTGTTAAATCAGATGGAAAGAAAACAAAACTATTTTCAATGGCATCACTGAGAAAAAAAAGGTCCACTGCTCTGTAAAGGAGACACCTGCTATTTAAGGAGTGTTTCTCAAGCACAACAGTATAGAGTTCTTGTTCAGTGTTGATGGATTCTTTGGAAAAAATATAGTATATATGTTGAAAAATATAGTATATATGTTGTATTCCTTTTAGTGCTCGGTGGGGAGGGGGTGTTTGTTTGGTTTGGGGTTTTATTTGTTTGTTGGTTTGGTTTGGTTTTGGTTTTGATTTTTTTTTTTTAACCCTGAGGGAGAGTGCTCCATTTACTTCTTTTACTATCTTTAAAAACAAAAACTGTCGTTCTCCATTTCTGTTAATATATGACTTAATTTATATGCATAATGAGTTAATTTATATCAATGGCAACATGCAGAAATGTGGCTGGCAGCAAATCATTCCTTCTTATCTTGGAATTTCATTGGACATAATCTAAACTGGCCTGGAACCTAAATGTGACCTGATGTGTGTAGTTGTGTTTGAATAAAACAGCAAAAAGTAATGAAATATTGTAAAATGCTATAAGATCAGAATAAAAATCCACCTTCTGTTGTTCACAGAATTTTGTAAAAATTCTGCTGTAAAACCTAGCCTATGCCTGGGTTTTTGAGAAGAAGAAAAGTTGAACCTTCAAGTCATGGATTAATTTGATGATGTTATTCTCCAGTTTCTCAAAGGAACAGGTAGAAGCTGATGTAAGTCATACTGGCTGTAGCCAGAACAACTGGCTGTACATCAGAACTGTACATCAGAGCAACTCCATTCATTTACAAAATCTAAGAAACTGTTTAAAATATGTCTTGAAGTTGTTCTTGTTTGGTGTTTGAGCCTGCTTTATTAAAAGGCTTACAAACGTTATAGTCTGCCCTGGGCCCTAGTTAAGTTTATGTAGTTTTGCTGTTCCTAAAATGATTAGAATTTATTTAGGCCTGTAAAGTAATTCACATTTGAACAGCATAGAACTTTGAATCTGTTTTCTCAGGAAGCATTGGTTCAGAAAAATTAATTCTCTTT
Source organism: Zosterops lateralis (assembly GCF_965231275.1). Lineage (NCBI taxonomy): Eukaryota > Metazoa > Chordata > Aves > Passeriformes > Zosteropidae > Zosterops > Zosterops lateralis. The sequence continues at coordinate 32,991,708 of NC_139800.1, read as the reverse complement.
CTCTGGAGACTTGTATTTCTTTCTTTGTAGTTTTCAAAGTACCAATTTTTTCTAAATGGGTATTCATGCCTTAATTAAAAAAATTGTCAGATATTTTAAATAATTACTTTTTCAAAAAATATATTTAATACAGATTTTTGAAATACTTTAAAATGCAACTGAAAATAGTACTATGATATCTAAGATCTTCTGTATTTTCATCTGTATATATACTGAGAAAATACACCAGAAAGAACCACATAGAGAAGTTTTACCAGTTGAAGACAGGCATCTGCTCTTCTGAGATTAGTTAAAAAATATCTGGATACTAAAGGGTAGACCTTCAATAAGATTTTGGCTAACGTCAGGAAGCAATGCCTCTTGAAATCACAGATTTTACCAGGTAGACAGCAGCAACTGTGCAGCTCAAAAGCGCATCAGCTGATCTGTAAATTGCTGTCAGTAACATAATGACTTTAATGCATAGATAGACCCAGTTTGATGTGAATTTTTCAGACATTCTTGTACCCAAGAGCAAGTTATATTTCATTTTCACTAATGACACCTTTACTTATTAATTTGAGTTTGAATCTAATGCATTGGCGATCATAATTTTAACATGTTGATTGGCTTGATTGTGTGATTGCTTTGTGGGGAAAGGAGGAGGTTTTACAATTGTGTTTGTATTTGGATTTAATTGGTATGGTAAGTTAAGTATGAGACTTATAGAGAGCAAGGTGAAGAATGTTTTATTTACTCTTCCGAGGGCTGTGAGTACGTACAACATCCAAATTTGATCTTTGTAAAAGAAGTTCAGAAAATAGGGCACAACTGCTAATTGTCTGCTGCAATAGCATCTTCTGTCTGGTTATTTGCTAGTTCTATACTTAAGTAATTTCAGTAGGTATTACTTGATTTCTGGTCATATTTATCTTTCCTGTGATGTACTTATTACATGCAATATCTTTGTTTTGTTTTAGTTACATATTGTCAGTGTCCTATTCATGTGAAAGACTACACATTTTACTTTTTTTGGGTTGTGTTTGCCAAAATGAATGTATTTTCTTCAGTGTCTGATAATCCATTGAAAAGACATAATAATTTAGCATTTCTGTGTGGACAGATATGACATATTCTTTCAATCTGTTGATGTTTTGTATTTTCTTTTCTTTTTTCCTGTGGTGCCAAAGCAGTGCTTTTGAGCGAGGAGTCATAAGATGCCATAACAGACAGGTTCTAGCTGTTCATAAAGAGTGTCTTTCACTACCAATTGTAATAAAAGAGAGATGTGATGCCTACTCAGCCATATCAGATGCATACTTTTGTTTCTAAGAATTACAGTTCTGGACAGATACTTTCTATCTCTGTAGGCAGAAAAGGTTACTTGTCATTTCCCCACCATTTTACTAGCAGAAAAATTTGTATGAATGCTGTCACATATATTTCAGACAAACTTTTCCAGGTTTAAGTTAATATGGCTGTTGGGTACAGAGCAATTATACTTCTATTTGTTTTATGTGAATGAAAAACAGCCTTAGAATATACTTGGGGAGCAGGGTAGAGCAGGACTCCTTTTCAGAGCTGATACCATTGTTCTGGAAGGGGATATGGATGTATCACCTAAGTTTACTTTCTTTGCAGTTACACATGAGGAAATTTGGAAACTGGAAAATTGTATCTTAATTCTGTGGTTGATTAAGACTTGTCTGAAGAACTTCTATTTAAGTACAGATGGTAATTATAGATGAATTAAAGTGATATTTAACATGGGACCTTAATATTCGCAATAGCCTTAGAAATTTTTTGTCCCAGTGACTACAGACCAAATAATGCTCCATTTCTTGTCTTAGTGTAGCAATGAAGGAGACAGGAGGGAGGGAAGGAACCACTGCAGTACGTATGTGAAATTTTCCCTATCAGTGTTGTAGGACTAACTAGATGTTGATGTATGTGCATTTTTTAAATGTAAGGTTGCACCTGATTTGACTGGGGTAGAGTTAATATTCTTCACAATGGCTGGTATGGGGCTGTGTTTGGATTTGTGCTGAACACAGGGTTATTAATACAGAGATGTTCTTATTTCTGAGTAGAGCCAAGGTCTTTTCTGCTTTTCGTACTTCATGCTGGGGATGAAGTTGGGGGTGCTTGGAATGCTGGGAGGAGACGCAGCCAGGAGAGGTGACCCAAACTGACCAAAGGGTCATCAGACCCATGATAGATGGCATCATGCTCAGTATATTAAGTAGAGGGAAGAAAGAGGAAGGGCAGACAATTGTAGGATGGTGCTTGTCTTCCCAAGTCATCCTTACCTGTGATGGACCTCTGCTTCCTGGAGATGGCTGAACACCTGCCTGCTCACAGGAAGCAGTGAATTAACCCCTTGTGTTGTTTGGCTTGTGTGCACAGCTTTTGCTCTGCCCATTACACTGTCTTTATTCTTACCCATGAGTTTTCTAACTTTTGCCCTTCTGATCTTCTCCCCAGTTGTGCTTGTGGGGGAGTGAGAAAGCAGCTGTATGGGCTTGATTGATGGCTGGGGTTAAGCCAGGACAAAATTGAAACAGGTTTCAAGTCACACGAAACCTAGCTGAAATGGTTTAATTAAAGGCCAAGTAAAGTTATGGTGAAAATCTTAGAGAAAGCTTAGAGTGGCCACTTAGAACAGCGACTAACCTGCTTTGGCAAAGAAACAGCATTTGTGTTGTCTAGTGTAGCAAATTTCACACTCTCTTTTCAGTGTTTCCCTGTAGTTTTTGGAAGACTCACAGGTTACTAAGATTTTCTGATAAGAATTGTGTTGCAAGTACAATTTGAGTGATTACTATATAGATGTGATTAAAAGTAGTGGAGGGATAACTTAAGAATGACTTAGTAGTAGCAACCTACTGCAGAAACCATTTTGCTACAGTTCCTCAAAGCCCCATTGCCTGTTGTGGAGTAAAGCAGTACTTCATGACTAACCTCTGGAGTGGAAGATACATGTTTCTTCCAGATGAAATTACAACAAATGAGTTAGAAGAGTTCAGCCTAGGGAGATCAGCAATCTTATTGTGTCTGTTTGCTATGATGAAAGTGGAAGTCTGGCTGAAGCTGCTGAACTGAAATGCTGTGTGAAAGTGAGGTTTAGCTCCTTTGTGTTAACCTGCTCAAGAAGATCACTCTGAATGCTTTCATCTATAAATCTAACCTAAACCAGTCCATAAGAAATGCCTGCTTGCCAGGTGAGTGGATATATCAATATGGAAAAATGCGTATTGAGAGAAGGGCATGCATTCTTGACAAAAAGATGGCACGACGCTGGAAGAACATGTTTGTACATGGAAAACACAGACAGGAAGCACAGAAAGATTTAAATCCACAGAAGATGCATAATACTTGCAGAAAATTTTGTCAGTGGGTTGTTTGCTATTTCTGAAAATATTTATCCCGTGCCTATAATATGTATAATGTAGTGTGTCTGTTGGCCAAATTTGCCTCTTAGGAAGTGTTCACATTTCAAAGAAACTTGAATGTATTTCAGGAAAGAATTCAGCCCAAAATACTCTTTTTCAATTTCATGTATCTCTTTTATAGATTAATCTGGTGACTTAGGAAAGGAAATGAAAGGTTAATTACACTGCAATGTTGTTGTTTTAGAACAACTCTACCTCTACCTGTTGTTTTGTTCAGTCCTCTTACAGATAATGCCATTTTTCATAAACCTATCAACAGTCGTATATACCACACTTCTGTATTACTTAGCAGAAAATTATTTTAAATAGCTTCTTCATTTGTTCAACAGCATACTCTTTCTTGATATGCATTTAGACCTCATGTCTCAGTTTCCTAGCTACAAAACAGTGTGGATAAGACCTCTTTCTCCCCTCCTTCCTGTGTCTCATCTGTCTGTACAGTTTACCCATGGCAAGAAGATTTTCCTTTGTTTTGTGGGTGAAACCTAGAAACATTAGGGCACCTTCCTTGATATGTCTTGGCACCTGCCACTTCTCTGAAAGCATATACAGTCTCCCAGTTATTACTTAGAGGAGAACTTTCTGTATCACCTATGCTTTAGCTTCACATTTGGCATTTAAAAAGAATTTTCTTCTCCTTCAAAGATTTCCCTACACACTTTTTCTGTGTTCAGCTGATAACACAGATGTATCAAGTGATAAATCAAATATAAGGTCTTTATTTTTTAATCTGTGTTAGTAAACTAATAGTCAAATCTTTCACATACCATACTGTAATTTTCTGTTACTTGTGCTTGGGGTTTGGGGCCTTCAGCTGGAGGTGGCAGTGACATTTTTCTTAGACGAATAAAAGGGTAAGACCACAAAAAAGTTAAAATGTAAAAAGGCTTCTTGCTTATACTCTGTTTGACATGAGGTTCATGAAAGGTGAGAATAAAGCACATTAATTAGTGCCTAATAAGTAAACCACTGACTTGATAGATAGGAACTCTGAGACTTCATCAAACTATCCTCACAAAATCTCTTACGAAGGGACTAATTTACAGGGCTGTAGACAGTAACAAAGTATTTTTGTAATTACTGTTGAGAAAAGTCCCTTGTTCTTTGCTGCTGTCACTGAGAGTAGTAATTCATAATCTTTTAGGAGGACTTGTTTTTGTTTTGTTTATTCACAGCTAAGTTTTTTACTCTCTGATGACATGAAATATGTGGTTCTTTTTTACTGTCAGCAATTAAGGGATAGTCTCAACTGAGCAAAAAGGCTTTGTGATACAGGGAACATTTGCCTGACATGTGAGCCATGGGCTTGGTTACACGCTGAACGCATGAAAAAAACGTGACTTCTGTTAGAATGACAGGCAAGCAGCAGAAGCAGTTTAACCCAAATCCTTTTGTAGATATTGGAAAGTCGTAAGCCTAGAGATGACACTGGCACATTCAACATGCTGTATGATCTGGGACTCTGTTGCTTGTATCACTGTGTGAATGTGTGTACAGTGTAAACATTTTATGAAGTGCAGTTTCTGATCCATCGGTCTGTCTGGGCAAGAATGTCCCTTGATACTAAAAAGAACAGCAATCAGGACAGAATTGGTCAATGCGGCATGTCTAATGGTAGGAAGATATTTGAAAGACTCACTACAGACACAATAGGCTCTCTAAATAGCCTCTTTGCACCCGGAGTCTTATTGCAAACAGGTTCATTAAGGAGAGACATTCTGACACACAGCATCACAGTAATGAAAGTAGCTCTGTTTTTCTAATATTGTGTCTTGCCACTTCAGTTATGCTGCTGGTACAAGATTTCCCTTGTGTTGTTGTATATTTCTCTAGAAAAAGAATCACTCTTCATAGAATATACAATTATTTTGTACAGGAATATATAACTCATACCTAAGAATCTGTCCTTCCTGTTTATGTGCACTAGTGCAAAAATAATTGGCAATCACATCTTCAAAACCAAAAATGCTTTTACCTTTGATTTGAAAGGCTTATATGTGTTAAAATTGTTATAACACAAAAAATATAGATACGTACAGTTGCAATATTCTTTCATGAATATATAAAATCAGATAAAATGTTGTTCATGACCACTTATAAAATGAGTATTAGTAAACTTTTTTCCCCGTGAGGTACTATGGTTTGTTTTGCTTCTTTCCTTTAGGCAATGAAGTATAAGTTCATAGGAAGGAAAATCAAAAGGTTATAGTTTATCCTACTTTACATATAACTGGTGTATGACTTAAAATGTTGGATTGGCTTAATGTATACTTTGAACATTATGACCATGGGGGAAAAAAAAGGTAATATTGGTTTAAAAGTGGATATGGAAAATTTAATGTGCTCAAGTGGGAACAATGGCATATTAAAAAAAAAAAAAATTCATGACACAGATCTAATAATTCACTTGCCCCTGTAGGAATGGGGTATCGGCTCTGATGCTTCTTGGTAGTTTATTTTTATATACGCTCCTGGTCCCTGCTGTATATCCTTCGTATGGGTTCCAGAGAAAAGAGAGAAAATAACCTGTAGGGAAATCAGCTTAGAAACCTTTCATTAAATACATTGTGTTTCATATCATGTCGTTCACAAAATCTCCAAGAAAGATAGAAAGTGTTATCAGACTGCATGTGTAAAATACTATATTTGAATACTATAATTTGCTGTAAGATTAAGGACCAAGGGTATAGATATATTCATTATTTCATTATTCACTTATGCTTGATGGATAATTCGTCAGGGGTTCTTTTCAGTTTTCTTGTCTAGCACAGATATACAGTTTTAACTTTTTATTTGATGCTGCAGAAAACATTCCTGTTCCTCTAAACTTTACTGTCCTTCTTGTTTGCTTTTTAGTTGTGTGATTATTATTATTTTAGAAGAGTATTATATCACTTTTAAATTTTTTTGTTTTTTTCACAGGCATATGCATTGGTTTACACAGCTAAATTTTACTATCGAAAAGAAATTTAAAATTACTTTTTTTTTCGCAGAAATAGAGCTATGATCTGTTTGTGGTTTTAAGTAATTATTTGTTTTGTCTTAAGGTAAAATAATTGTAATTATGTTCATTAGTCTGTATTGAAAAACAAGGCTGCCAGAGTATGTATTATAGGGTGTCAAAAATTTGTCACCTTTTTTTTACTGTTCATGAAGCATAGCTTAATAAATCAAAATTTGGCTTTTGAATACCTTCTGCACATACAAAAAGTTCATTGAACAACAAAGAGCAAACTTTATTTGCTGAATACATCACAAATTTTTTGTTAAGTATTAATACATGTTAGACTGTGCATTTTCTTATGTGGATATAATGGATCCAGAAATTCAGCTGCATTTGCGTAAGAGTAATGCTTGTACTGCTGTTGTTTTAGTTTGTAGGGGGGCCTAAAAATGGTTTGGTGTTGTGGTGGTGATACTAACAATAAGCCTCATACTCTTCTCCTATTTTTCTTTCTGTTTTTCCCTATCTGCTTTCATATAAGTAGATTTCACTTCTTATTTTGCCCAATTTAGTATTCATCAGAGGCTCTCACATGCATAAGGAGTGGCACAAACTACAGAATTTTGTCATTCCAAACACCACCTAATTAATACAGAAAAGGTGGCTCCTCTGCCTGTTAGATCCTCTCTAACTGAGAGGATCCACTGGCTGAGTGGTATTTTCTACCATGTAAGTTATGATTTTGTAGCAATACAGTGTTGTTTGAGGTCTTCTGCATTTGCATCATTGTATAGCGCTACAGGAAAAAAAAAAAAGATGTGCCAACATACATGGGAAATATTTTGTGCCCTCTCAGCTGTTCTGGGCTAGAAGATTGGTATCCTTTCAAGAATAGTCATGACAGATGAAAATGGAAGTAGTGCCCTCATACCTCCAGAGCTTGTTCCCTGGCAGTAGTAATACCACTGAATTCTGTTTAACGAGGTGTTTGTCATTGTTGCAGTCACCAAGTAATTTCCATGACTCCTCTCTTTAGCATCTATATTATTAAACCATTGCAATGGAAATTAAATGCCATAAAAATTATTGTTCGTGTTTTAGCACATTTGTAGCATTCTATGAGTTGGAAGGACATGGAATCTTTTTCTTCTTTTTTTATTTTTTTCCCCTGTGTCAGTTTCTTTGGTCTTTAATTGTATGAGGAAAGTGGTCTCCAAGAAGCCAGCATTGCATACTGTGTTTAGTAAAGCAAGACTGAGGCAGGTCTGGTTTCTTTTACTTATGTATTTGTTAGCCATCTTCCAGGGTTTCATTGTTTTTCCGGCAGGCATTGACTGTCTATAGTAATGGATGCCTGCTAAAACAACTAGGGGAATTCTGAAACAAGTACTTGGATTGCTCAAACTTTAACATTATATTTAGTCCAATATTCCTTTGAGAAAATATGAGGAAGGAACTACTTTGAGGTACTCTGCACTCTTAAGTGCTAGTAAACTGACAAATTCTGTGTTCTGTGATATAGGTAGCTTAAATATTTGTTTTTTAAATATATTGTGTTTCTTGTCCCAAAGCTGTGTTATTCAAATCAACAAGTCATTGATACAGAGGGCTGACTAGATATACATAGATAAAAAGGGTAACAATCTGTGTGGGTATTTGGAGGCAGCAAGATGGAATTATAAAATCATGGAATGGCTGAGGTTGGCAAGGACCTCTGAAAATCATTTTGTCCAATGTCCCTCATCAGGTAGGGTCACTTGCATCACCAGTGTCCTGAATACCTGAATATCATGGTCACTGCAGACAAGGCTGCCTGCAACCTTCACATCTCCTGGTGATGTTGCCTTTCCTTATTTGTGTCTGTGAGATCCAGCACAGCACTTTTCTATGTTGCCTCCTCTATCACTTGGGTCAGAAATTTTCATCAGTGCTCCCCAGAAACCTCCTGAATTGCTTATAAAATGCTATTTTGTTCCTCCAGCAGTTATCTGGGAAATTTCTCTTGCATGAGGACAAGGGCCTATGACTGTGATGCTCCTTCCAGCCACTTGTTGAAGTGTATCCACTTGTTCCTCCTGAAGGGAGCCTGAGATGGTCATCCACTACAATGTCCCCTCTATTGTCTGCTCCAGGCAGCTGGCCAAGCACCTTTCAGCAGGGGCTGGCAGCCTGTCAGATTACATAAAGTGTGTGGCTTTCCTTTGCAGCATGGTAGCAGTCTTTTTAAGAGTAATTTAATGCCAGTGTTTTATCATGCAGTTGTTGCTTTCAGACAAGTCACAGGAAGGCAGAAGGCTCTTTGCACCTGAAATTAGCAACAACAATATTTTAATTTGTTTATTGCTGCTGTTTTAGATTGTTCTTTTTCAATATCAGAAAAGGCAGCTGTGTGGGCTTTTAATCCTTGTATAGAATTCACCTGATGTGCTTATTAAGTGGAATTGACAACTGATAATTACAGAGAAGGTGGGGAAGTAAGAGCTAGTGGAGGTTATGTAGGTAGCTTTCTTCACATTACTATCATTCTACTTCTCTCTACTCCTTCTATTTTCTGTCTTCCTTTCTTTCCATTCCTTCCTCCTGCATCACTCATCCTTCCTCTCTTTCTTATCTCTCTCCTCCTACTCTCTTTCCCTCCTCCTCCTCTTCATGGAATTACAAAATATACAGTCTGCTTGAGTTTGAAAGGAATGAATCTCTGGAAGGAATCTGATCTAATGCACCCCTACAGCCAGTTGCCCAGGACCATATCCCAGATGGCTTTTGATTATCTTCATCCCTTAAGATAACACCAGAGCCTTCCTGATCAACCTGTACCAGTGCTCAGTCACTCCCACAGGGAAGTGATTTGTGAAGTTCAGAAGTAACATCCCATGCTTCAGTTTGTGCCCATCACCTCTGGTCCTGTAACTGGGGACTAGTGAAAAGAGTCAAGCTCCATCTTCCTTGTACCTTCACATCAGCTATTGAGATGCATTCTTGAGATCCCTTCTGAGCCTTTTCTACTCTAGGGCTTGAACATTCCCAACTTTCTTTCAGCCCCTTCCTCATATAGTAGATAT